>NW_005364596.1:225131-230392 GCF_000412655.1 Myotis brandtii | reverse complement strand
TGAATCTCCAAAAACATTAAGCTGAGACACCACCTAGAAATAACCAAAGGACTCTACACTCTCATCCAGCTGTAATGGTGTTTGCGTTTTACTTTTTAAAGATCGCCTTGAAGAATTAGAGTTAAGACAACAATTGAAAATAGCTGTCTGAGTGACCAGGGCTCTTCCACTGAGACACAGTGTTCTTCATCCTATTCTTATGCAGACACGAGTGGGAGCTTTGCCTGTGTACAAAGCAGAGAGCATATTTTCAAATTATTGTAAAGAGTTTCAGTGTTGTCTGAAAAGATAAAGTGGCATCAAGTTGTTTACTGCAGAATGCCCTCTCTAGGGTTTTAGGCAGTCTTCACACTTCAGGTAGCTTCTCTAGCTTACCAAAGAGGAGGAGTCACCCTAGAGCTGGATGCTGCCTTTTTATGGTTGCTGCTGACTTTGAAAATATTTCGTTTTAGAGCTTTTCTACTCAGTATTATATTTCTAAGACTTTTTGGTATTTTCTCTTCTCTCTTGAGGTTAACTGGCGTTGGATATCTTTTAAACACATTTATTCTTTTACTAGAGGCGTGGTGCACGAATTCATGCACCAATGGGGTCCCTCGGCCTGGCCTGCAGGATCGGGCTGAAACCATATCTCCGACATATCCTGAGGGGTCCCAGATTGCGAGAGGGCGCAGGCCAGTCCAAACGACCCCACCGGTGCACGATCAGGGCCAGAAAGGGATGAGAGAGGTTGGCCAGCCAGGGAGAGACCATGGGAGGGCTCAGGGCATGTCCGGCCCATCTCACTCAGTTCTGATCAGCCAGACCCCAGCAGCAAGCTAACCTACCAGTCGGAACTTCTGCCACCTGGTGGTCAGTGTACATCATAGCTAGTGGTTGAGAGGCCTTAGCGTATCATTAGCATATTACACTTTGATTGGTTGAACAGATGACCAGATGACTGGACACTTAGCATATTAGGCTTTTATTATATAAGATAAATTATTTGATGATATAAAGTTATGATAATCTTGTTAAAATACATACATTGCCATATGTAACTCAATTATTTTCTTGCTCTTATGTAACTTAATTTTATGTCTTTCCCTTTTTTTGTCTGTTTTTTTTTTTTCTCACTTAAATGTCCATCTCACTGATCAAGGGTGTTTTCAGTTAATAACCAAAGGAGAACAAGTCAGAGTAGAGTTTTAAACTACTTCTTGGTGGCTCAAAGATTCTGTTTCACATTTCCTTTCTGTACAATTAATTAGAGAACCATGCTAGTCTGATGAAACTAAGTGAGAGGTAGAGATATCTTTATCTTAAGGCCAATTCAAAAAAACCAGCAGTTAAATATAATGGTGGACTTAATGTTAAACTTATTGCTTGCTTTCCGCATCATGTATCTGAGAAAAGTCCACCAGTGTCCATGGGAAGTAGAGTAGATTAAAAGGATAATGGGGGCTGTTATACCCGTATTAGGTGATATCCTTGGACAGATGACAGCTGAGACACTATAATATTCACATCAGACTATGCAAGGCAAGATGTCAGAAAAAATACATTATCTGATTTCTTTGCCTATCATGATGGTTCACTACCTCTCTATTATAAAATTCTCAACATTTCCCTGCCCACTTCTATAAAAGCCTTTGACATTTATTAATTAAATAAGTTAAAAATAATTTAATTTTAGGGTTGATATTTTTGCATCTCAAATGATAGGAATACATTAGGATTGTTGAAAATAAGGATTGGTCTTAACTTTTGATATATTTATTGTACTTTTTTTTATTGTTTTACCAAAAACATTCATATTTCAAGGCCTTCATTGGGCACTTTTGGTTTTAATTTGTATTTCTTTAATGACTAATGATGTTGACTATCTTATATAGTTACTTGTCATTCACATATCATCTTTGGTGTAGTGTCCGTTCAAATCTTTTGTCCATTTTTTATTTGGTTCTTTGTTTTCTTAGTATTGAATCTGATATTGTTTATAAATTCTGAAACAAGTCTTTATTAGATTTTTAAAATATTTTCTCCCATTTTGTGGCTTGTTTTTTTCATTTGTTTAATAGCATATTTCAAAAACAGTCATTCTTAATTTTGGTGAAATCAAATTTGTCAATTTATTCTTATATGGATCTTGCTTTTAGTGTAGCATCTTAGAAATTTGGTCTAACTGGAGGTTATAAAGATTTAATCCTATATTTTCTCCTAGTAACTTTACAGGATTAAGTTTCTGTTTTATTTTTAAGTCTATGATATCTTTCCAAATAATAAAAAGAAAATTCATTCCAGTTACCTATGTTGTCATCATTTCCCACGATTTGATTCCTTTGTGTGAATACAGGTATCTGATATCACTTTCTTTCTGTCTGAATGAATTACTTTATATTTTTTTCTTATACAGCAGGTCTGCTGGTGATGAATTTACTCAAAATTTGTATGCTTGAATAAGTCTTTGTTTCAATTTTGATTTTGATAGACATTTTTTTCTGGGTTAAGAATTCTAGGTTGACAATTTTGATTTTTTTCTTTAGTACCTTAAAGACCTTGCTCCATGACTTTTAGTGGGCACTGTTCCTGATGATAAATTTTCTGTCATCCTTATCTACATTCCCCTGTATATAATGCATCTTTTTTTCTCTCTCATTACTTTTATGATTTCCTCTTTATTAGTAATTTTAAGTAATTTAATATAATGTGCTATTGTGTAATTTTCTTCATATTTCTCATGCTTGGGACTTTTTGAGTTTCTTGGATCTATGTCTTTATTATTTCTATTATTTTGGAAAAAATTATCTATCATTATTTCAACAATTTTCTGCCCCTTAATCTTTCCTGTTTTAGAGACTCTAATTACAAATATATTTCATTACTTTAAATAGTCCCACAGCTCAATAGCACTCCTTTTTTTTCTAGTTTTTTTTCCCTTCTGTGTTTCATTTAGATAGTTTCTATTGCTATTAATTAAATAGTTTATTAATCCTTTTTTTCTGAAATGTTTAATCTGTTGTGAATCCCATCCAGTGTATTTTCATGTCAGCCATTATATATTTTTATTTCTAGAAATCTTTCTTGTTGTTGTTGTTAATCCTCACCCAAGGACATTTTTTTCCATCGAGTTTTTAAAAATGAGGAGAGGAGAGGAGAGGAGAGGAGAGGAGAGGAGAGGAGAGGAGAGGAGAGGAGAGGAGAGGAGAGGAGAGGAGAGGAGAGGAGAGGAGAGGAGAGGAGAGGAGAGGAGAGGAGAGGAGAGGAGAGGAGAGGAGAGGAGAGGAGAGGAGAGGAGAGGAGAGGAGAGGAGAGGAGAGGAGAGGAGAGGAGAGGAGAGGAGAGGAGAGGAGAGGAGAGGAGAGGAGAGGAGAGGAGAGGAGAGGAGAGGAGAGGAGAGGAGAGGAGAGGAGAGGAGAGGAGAGGAGAGGAGAGGAGAGGAGAGGAGAGGAGAGGAGAGGAGAGGAGAGGAGAGGAGAGGAGAGGAGAGGAGAGGAGAGGAGAGGAGAGGAGAGGAGAGGAGAGGAGAGGAGAGGAGAGGATGTGAGAGAGGACTGGGACTGGGGAATGAACTTTCAACCCATGTATATGATCTTGACTTGAATAGAACCAAAAACCCTTCTGTAGGAAGGCTAATGCTCTATCCACTGAGTCACACTGACTAGGGCTACAAGTCTATTTTTTTAAACACATATTTTATGTCTCTACTTAACATGTCCAGTATTTTCTGTAGCTACTTAAACATTTGGAATATAATTATAATAACCATATTAGTACCTCCCATCTCTGTCATTCCTGGGTCAGTTTCAATTGGTTTATTTTTCTCTTTATGTGGGTTGTGTTTTCCTGTTTCTTTGCATATATGGTAATTTATGACTGAATATCAGACATTTTGAACTTTATATTGTTGTAAGCTAGATATTTTTGTATTACTAAAAATATTCTCAGTGTGTTTTTTTCTGGAATATGGTTTATTTAAAAACAGTTTCACTTTTATGGGTCTTGCTTTTAAGCTTTTTAAACAGAATTAGAAATTTAAATTTTTCTAATGAGATATGACCCTTGTTAATACTCTAACTAAACACCTATGAATTCTGAAATTTTCCACTGTGATTGCTGAGAATAGAAATAATTTTCAACATTTTGTAAACATTGGACACTCTTTTCTATAATCCTTTCAGGTAGTTATACATGTGCTAATCAGTGTTCACACCATAAACAATCATAGACTTCACGTCATGTTTCCTGTTTCTCTGAGAACAGTGTCCATTCTGGCTTGGTATCTAAAATCTTGAGAAGAGTCATTCCATATATTTTGTTCATTTATAAGTTTTATTAGAAAGAGCTTAAATCCAGTACATACTATTTCATCTTAGTGGGAAATCTGTCATATGTTTTTTGTGTTTAATTTTTGGTTTGCAGTTATATTAACACTATTTCTTTTTCTCTATTACATTAAAAATAAGTCATCAGAGGCAAATTTAATTCATAAAACATGACTTACTCTCAAGTCGATGTGATCTTTAAAACAATGTAGTTAGAAGGCAGATTAGCATAATAAATTAAAACTTTGAATAGCAGATAACATGTAATATGCTCAAGAGGACCTGCCCTTAAGAGCCAAAAGACATATGAAAACATGTTCAAAGTCACTAATCATCCGAGAGATGCAAATCAAAACAACAACACAATACCATCTCACACCTGTCAGAATGGCTATCATCAACAAATCAACAAATGACAAGTGCTGTCGACGATGTGGAGAAAAAGGAACCCTCGTGCACTGCTGGTGGAATGCAGACTGGTGCAGCCACTGTGGAGAACAGTATGGCGTTTCCTCAAAAAATTAAAAATGGAACTCCCATTTGACCCAGTATCCCACCTCTAGGAATATATCTCAAGAAACTAGAAACATCAATCAGAAAGGATATATGCACCCCTATGTTCATAGCAGCACAATTCACCATAACTAAGATTTGGAAACAACGTAAGTGCCCATCAGTAGAAGAATGGATTAGAAACCTGTGATACATCTACACAGTAAAAAAGGATACGCTGCAGTAGAAAAGGAGTTCTTAGAATTGCAACAGCATGGATAGAACTGGAGGGCATTATGCTAAGTGAAATAAACCAGTCAGAGAAAGGTAAATATCACATGACTAGAGGCCCGGTGCACAAAAATTTGTGCACTCGGGGGGGAAGGGGGGGATCCCTCAGCCCGGCCTGTGCCCTCTTGCAGTCTGGGACCCCTCAGGAGATAACGACCTGCTGGCTTAGGCCTG
>NW_005364596.1:205048-224151 GCF_000412655.1 Myotis brandtii | reverse complement strand
AAGGACTAACCAATGGACACAGACACCAGAGGGGTGAGGGCATGAGTGGAGGGGATGAGGGGTAATGTGGGGATAAGGACACATATGTAATAACTTAATCAATAAAAAAAGTTGTACATACGTATGTTTCAAGAAGCCAGTGAGTTTCAGCAAAGTAACATAATCTGTCACATTAAATTAATAGTTTTTGTTGAAATTCTTTTAACTTCAAAATTTTGTTTTAATTTAAATTGAAGATTTACTTTGATCTTTATGGTTGTATGAGATATAAGCACATGGAGTTTGACTTTTTTATGTTTTCTAAACACATTTAAACAAAACAATAAAAGTGGGGTTTCTTTTGGTTCTTCTTCAAGTTATTTGTATTTTTCAATGCTGTTCAAGGTTGAGAAGCCCTGAGAACTGTAGATGTGTGCATTTTCCTCATGGAATGTGAATCAAGTCAAATTCATAGCATGCTACTTTGTCCATTGATCTTAGAAGAGCATATGAATAAACTGAGCTTCAAATTCAGTGTGGGAGGAGAAATGTATGGTGTGTGTATCAACTTTACAATGTTTCTCTTTAATTAGAAATCATGCTTGATTGTTTTTTATACCTTCATGTGGGGGGCGGGGGCGCGACTGAGTAAACTTTGTCTATCAGTTACCAAAGTGTTTCACGGTAAAAGAAATTGTAATTGAATATCTATGAATTTTTGCTATGAGTGGAAGAATGAAGAGTGAACAAATGTCTCTTTGTCGAGCTCCTAAAATTGTGTTCATACAGATTCAGCTGCAAATGCAGAAAACCCCTCTTTTCCTCTTTAATAATATGTCAAGCCCTATAATTTATCAGTGAGTTAAAATCCTACCTTCAGATACATATATCACTTAAGATTAGGTCCATCTGCTTATCATAGGGACCTCAAAGAAAGATGGCTTCAATTAAATAAACATGTATTTCTCTCTCAAAAAATTCCAGAATTAGCAAATTCAAGGGTGTTATTGTGGTTCTATTCCACGAACTTCTTAAAACCGAGGCTTCTTTCATTTTATTGTTCTGTGATCTTAGGATGTGACTCTTGTTCATCCTGGTCCAAGATTATGGCTAGAGTTTCAGCCATCCTTATCAAGAAGCCAAGTATAGAAGGTGATGAAGAAAGAAAGCAAAGGGCATATGCCACGTGCCATCTAAAAAGGGATTTCAGCAGCTGACGCTACTACTAATCTAATATCTCATTGACCAGAATTTAATCACCAACTGCACTCAATTAGGAGGGAGATGGGGAGTTGTAGACTTTTTAATGGGATAATCATGTATCTAGCTACAGGAAAAGACAGGGATGGGTATGAGTGAATATGAACAGTCTCTGCATTATAAGCATTATTATGTCATCCTCTCTAATATTAGATCTGCTTTACTTTTTCTCTATAGCACTTACCACCATGTGACATAATTCCTATTTCACTAATAATTTATTTCATTGTCATTTCTGCTGACCAAAGTGTCTATGTTACGAGGGCAGGAATTTTTGTTTGCTCTCATGAAGAGGGCAAAAACAGAACTTGGCACACTTGATGATTTTTGTTTGCTCTCATGAAGAGGGCAAAAACAGAACTTGATGCTTAATAAATACTCAATCAGTATTTGAATAAAGAATGAAATAAAGTAAACATGAAACTCTTTTACCAATCTGTCTCACTGTAATTAGAGTAAAAAACATTAATCTTACTCAAAAAAGACAGCACCTTTGTTTTTGACTAAAACATAAGATAGTGGGTTTGAAATAAAAGAGGTGAGTGCAGATAGAAAAATTAAGACAGACATAAATGCAATGAGTCATGAAGAATAGAAAGAATTTGGATTGCAAAGAAGAAAAAAGGCCTTCCTGTCAGAGTAGAGCTAGGAAAAGCGTAGAGATGGAAGATTTAAGTGGTTGAGGATGAAAAGAAAAGTTTGAATGGGCCCACCCTAGCAGTCAGAAAGAAAACAAACTTTGTTTTAGCAGTATGTTAGCATTTGAAGGCTTTTCCCTTAGAACAGCTCTTTTATATTGGTTAATCATTTTATTTTTGTACTCAATTGATTTAGGTGTTATCACCAATTAATAGATGAAGATTAAATGCCCAGATTGGATAGATTACCTACTTATGGTTACATAGTTCATTAATTATTTTATATCAATTCATTGAGCCCCAAAGAAGTCTCAACACAAATCTATTGTGTTTTAGTTGTGCTCTTTTGTTCAGATACCAGTGCTAAGGTACAAGATCAAACTATATGTAAGAAATCACAAGGAGTTGAGATGTATTGTAATCATTAACATTATTTTCCATTGATTTCTCCACTTGCAAAGTGAGAATAACCTGCTTTATACCTCACACTGAGATGCAGATAAAAATAAATGAAACCTAACTTCACATTTTATGTTGTCTGAATTTTATCATAAAGAAAATAAATTAATTGCTTATATTTAATTTACACAATGGAAGTGAAGTTGCATATGCAAATTGAATAACAATTAGATACTAGGGTTTTAAATGTCTTCTTATAAAATAAACTACATTAAATATAGATAACACTTGCTCTTCATCTATCACCAATTATTATTTTTCATTTGGGATAGTGTTTCTGCAAACTTTTCCTTTAACTGAATGGTTAATAAAAGGGGAAAAGAAACTAGTGTTCTTAGTCATTGTGTCAAAAAGTCAATATGAAGATATCTTTTGTCAGATTAAGGTGAAATGAATTAAAACTGAATACCTTGTACATGAATGTGTATGTATATATCCAGCACAATTCAGAGCAGACATAGTTCAAATATGAATAGCATTTCTTGTTATTTCTATCTGTCATTGATTAATGGAAATGGTGAAGAATATTAAAATTATGAGCAAAAATTATCTGGACAAATTTTTTACACATTTAGTAAAATATATGTTAATGTAATTGTACAGGAATTATCACTGTTACAACTAACCATAGAGCTGTAAAATGAATTTGGTTTTAGAATATTGAAAGCTCTGTCATTATGGCTAATATTAACTCTACTAGAGGCCTGGCGCATGGAGTTCCTAGGCCTGGCCAGCGATCAGGCCTGATCAGGGCCTTCCTTCCCTTGGCTGCAGGCTGCCAGCCAGGGCCTTCCTTCGTTCTGCCCCATCCCCTGGTGGACAGCACACATCATAGAGAGTGGTCGAACTCCCTGTTGGTGGAACTCCCAGGGGGAATAATTTGCATATTAGCCTTTTATTATATAGGACAGGCTGATAAAAGTCTATTGCTCTTAGTGATGCAGTGATGTTGCAGACAGGAAACTGGTAATTAGAGCTGACTTACTGGAAATAAAAGGGCAGAAAAAGGGCACCTTTGGATAATTATCGGTAATAGAAAGACAAATGGTTTGAGCAGGTAATAAAGACTAATGACCTCATACTGATAGATGATAGAAAGGGTTAAGTCCTAAGTAAGTTAGCGGATTTAATGGTGGAATAAAGTTATAATTTATTTTGATCCAATAGAGTGATAATCTAGAGCCTTATCTGAGTTGAGAGATTTTTCTCTGGTGCTCTGTACAAGACAGAATGCTCTGCCATATGATGTAATGTGCAAACTTGACGTTTAAATGCATTTCATTGTAATTGTTTGAGATTTAGACCTTCCTTGTTGGTTTTCATTTCATTTACAGAGGGGTGAGTATGTGTCTTCAGCTCTGACAGTAATCAAATCTTGCATTTCTTTCTGGTAATATTTTTTCTGCTCAAGCACTGTTTATAATAGTTAAGTGCTGGATAATACATTAACCATTCCAGGCTACTGTATACTACATAAAGTATCATAGATTAACTTTGCTAAATTGTAATTTCAAGAATGAACCAGGGACATAACATACTAGTACTTGTCTATCAGAATGCTTCTTAGATTCTCTATCTATAAAATAATGTCATTAAATCCAATGGTTTCCTTGGCAAAAATCCAGACATGGTATCCTTGATTTGGTCCCTTTGCCAGGGAAAAACTGGAAAATTATATATATTGCCTTGGGAAATGGTTTATGTTTCAATATGATAATTATCACAGCAAACCACAGTCTTGGCCTTTCTTATTTGTCTCTGAAAATAGGGAAAATGCTTTCCTTCAAGACAAACAGAACTGGGATCCTATGTGTTATAATCTAAAGCTTGCTGAGAGGTGTGCTTATTCAAATAGTATCAATATATCACATATTTTTATCAAGGTGTCATTATATTATTTATTTTATTTCTACATAAAAATGAGAAATAATACTGTGCTACATATTATTTGAAATATGTCATTTTATTTATTTATTTTCCCATTTCTTTAATATTTATTGTTGAAAACATTAAATATGTCTTCTTTTTCCCCCATTGACCCCTTCTAATCCACCCTTGCCACCTGCCTCAGGCCTTCACCACCCTATTGTCTGTTTCTATGGGTTATGCATATATCCATACAAGTTGAAATACGTCATTTTAAAACATGAGATACAACTAAAGCAGTGATTGGGGTGAACTACAGCTTTAAATTAATATAAAGGACAAGAAGAGAGGTTGAAAATCAACAATCTAAGCTACGATTTAAAGAAGAAAAAAATTTTAGCAAATAAAGTAATAGGAAAAGATAAAGATATTAGCACAATCAGTGAAATAAGAAAGAAATGCATAATAGACATTCTAAAAGCAATGACTTATTTAAAATATTAATAAATTTGATGAATTATCAGCATGACTGAACAAGAAAAAAGAAAATGCAAATTACCCATTGGATGAATAAAATTCTACAAAAAAGGCAAATAAAATAACATATCAAAATAAAAAAACTGTATGCTAATACATTTGAAAATTTAAATAAAAATTGTCAGACTCCTTGAAAAACAAATGTGGCTAAAACGAACACAAATAGGCTACAAGTCCATAGTAATCAAAACAGCATGCTGCTGGCATATAAACAGACATATGGATCAATGGAAAATAATCAAGAGCCAGAAATAAATCCATGCCTTTATGGTCAATTAATACTTGACAAAGGAGGCAAGAACACACAATAGAGTAAAGACAATCCATTCAACAAATAGTCTTGGGAAAACTGGACAGATACATGCAAACAAATGACACTAGACCACCTTCTTACACCATATACAAGAATAAACTAAAATTAGATTGAAGACTTAAATGTTAGCCCAGGCCTGTGTGGCTCAGTTGGTTCGGTGTCATCCAGTGCACCTTCACCAGTTCCATTCACATGCTTAGGTTGAGGGCTTGATCCCTGGTAGGGGGCATGCAGCAGGCAGCCAATCAAAGACTCTCTCCCTTTCTCTCCAAAATCAATTTAAAAAATCTTTTTAAAAAAGACTTACATGTTAGACTTGAGACCATAAAAATCCTAGAAGATAACATAGGCAGTAAAATCTTGGATATTTCCTGTAGCAATATTTTTTCTAATACACCTCCAAAGGGCAAGGGAAACAAATGAAGAAATAAACAAATGGAACTACATCAAACTAAAAAGCTTTTGCACAGAAAAGGAAACCATCAAAAAAATTAAAAGACAACATATTGAATGGGAGAATATATTCACCAATGATACATCTGATAAAAAGTTAATATCAAAAAATTTATAAAAAACATAAAACTTAACACCAAAAATCAAACAATCCAATTTAAAAATGGGCAAAAGCCCTAAAAAAAGTAAAAACAAAACCAACACAGTAGAAATAATAAAAAAAAATTCTATGGTCTTGCACCTGTTAAAAAATAAATCTTTAATTAAAAACATTCTCAAAAGAGAATTCAGAGCCTTAACTAGTATATTCTTCCAATTTTTTAAGGAAGGCATATCAACCTTATTCCATCTCTTTTAGAGATTATAAATAAAAAGGGGACTCACCAACTCACAAAGCCAGCATGGTTCTCATGCCAAAATGTGGCAAAACCATTTTAAAAAAATTACAGGCTAACATCTCATTATTTCTCATGATCATAGATGCAAAAATTGTATGTCAATAATAAAATATGAAATACAGTTGTATAGCCAAGAACTAGGATGAATTCTAGGTATGTTAAGATTGGATTAAAATATAATTCACACATATTTATATTTATGAAAAATATAAATCTCATAACAAAATTATGAAAAATAAATGGATACTATCAATATATACATATAAATTTTACAAAAATTTATGACAAAAACTCTAAGTAATCTAAGAATAGGAGATTTTTATTTTATTTTCCAATTACAGTTTACATTCACTGTTATTTTGTATTAGATTCTGGTGTACAGTACAGTTTTAAACTGATGAACTATATTGACAACATATTTTCATACTTAGTGATGAATTATAGTACTTTACTTAATGATGAAATATTCAGTATTTTTCCTTGAGTTATGTACATAAGAATGTCCCTTGTCACCATTTCACTCAATAGGGTACTGAAGGTCCTAGTCAGTTCCCAAAGCTACATAAAAAAACAAAACTATCAAAGCATTCAAAATTTAAGAAAAAAAAATTATTATTTTATATAACATAATTATATAAGTAGGAAATTTTAAAATGATAGGAATTATTAGATTTATTTAATGATTTAGACAAGGTAACTGAGAACAAGGTGTATTTAAAATATCAATGGTATTTTCATATAATAGTATAAAACAATTGAAAAATAAAATGTACAATTGTCACTATAGCATCAAAATTATAACATAAATTGCTGGTGTGAGTTTAAATATTTATAGCCATTTTAGAGCACTGGCAATATCTACTAAAGTTAAACCTACTCTTTGCTCATGACCCAGTAATTTCACATTTAAGTTATAAACTCCCAAAAGTTAGTTCATATATTCACCAAAACATGAATGTTATATTCATATTAGCATTATTCATATTAATTCAAAAGTGGAAACAGCTCAAAAGTCCATCAACTGTAGGATAGTCTTTGAAATACACAGCAAATGTAAACAAACAAATGCAACAACATAGATAAATCTCACAGATACAAAGATGATCAAAATAATTCAGATACAAGAATATATACTCTTCTATTCCATTGATTTTAAGGTTATTAACTAGCAAATCTAATCTGTGGTTAACAATTTAAAGACAAGATTGCACATCACACTCACCAGTCTGAGAAAAGTTGAAAAACGATCGCTTATGGAAATACAATGCTGATGGCCAAGTTAGTTTTTTCACTAGCATTTTTCTCAAAGGAAAATATTGAGAGTTACTGAGTGTGAATGAAGGAATTGTAAAGTAAACAGTGGTGTGTTCATACTGTAGAATACTATGTCAACATTCAGGGATCTCTGTGATCTACTCCAGCTCACCAGTTTAAGTGAACAGAGGGGTAGAAATCAACTACAAAACATTTGTTCAATGGTTTAAAACTAATAATAACAGCTGCTGTAATGCCTGGCTTGACATTGTAAATAGGTTTAAATTTTCCCAAGTACCCCAAACCCTTAGTGATTGATCTTCCTCCTTGCTGTGCATGAGAAGTTTACTTCTCAGGTTTATGCAGTAGAAGGTGGTGCTTACCAACAGATAAAGAAATACATATCCTTTAATATTTTCTAAAGACAATATGCTTAAAATGGTTTTCAATATGATTTTTATGGAGTCAATAACCTTAACTTTCTTGATCTGATCAATATATTTTAAAATGAGACATCATCAATCCTATGGCCTAACAAAAAAAAGTGTAGATAATATTTGAGTTCTTATCCTTGCTTCACCTTTTGTTGCTGTTTCAAAACTTTTAGTAAAGTCTTTACTTAGCAGAGTGAAGGCTTGAGGACATTGGGTGGCAGAGTAGGGGTGGGGAGTAAGGAGTCTAGAAGGATACACACCAAAGTTTATGGATGGCTTTTTTGGGTGGTGACATCACAGATGATTTATCTTTATAATAAACCTGTATAATTTCCCACATTTTTATTGGACAGGGATAATTCATTATTGTATTATTACACAACAAAAAGGAAAGGAACAACAAGGCATGTCCTAAAGATCGAAGCATTTTTGAGTTGGCAGCTGGTCAAATAAATTGGCTCCAAGTGTTCTAGCTGTTAATATGGGAAAGCGATCTGGTCAACAGGCCTAACTTGTCCTTTTCCTTCTTTTCTTACATCATTGTGACATGCTGGCAAGAGAAATCAGACTCTCCACGTAAGTAATTTTTGCTTATATACATTTGGTCTTTGGTGCTTTGAATGGAACAGAGCAGTCATGTTCAACTTGAAATCAACAGGAGATCCCAAATGAAAGTTTTTTCCAGCATTGGTTAATTTCTGACATAATTATCAGTTAAATCATCCATTCCATTCTGTTTAGAGTAGAAGAGTGATGTTAATGATTTAAATATGTGTTGGGTTATGCTCATGGCTTGGAACCTGTCATACTGCTAACAATACAATTTTGAACAGGAATTCTGAATCTCATTTTTGAGTCAGAGATCAGTTTCATTTCTGTTAATGTGCCCAACTTTGCGATTAGTATGCATGAGATTTTTATCCGGTTTCTCCCACCCCTTCCCCTCTGCAGAAGATTTTTAAATGCTTCCCTCCTTTACACAGTTTTGTATCACTTTAATGTCCTTGTCTTAGCATCATAGTAAGAGCTTCAGAATAGAGGTGAATAGAAAATTCTGAAGCACATGGCTTTGGTAGTAATTAACTGGCAGCACATTTCAAAGCTATGGATATTTAATGTCACCAAAGTATCAGTTTCACATTTGGTTCAATACCGTGTGTGGGAATTAAATGCAGAACAGTGTGTTATCACTGCTTAATCATGTAAATGGCATTCACATGTTAGGCCTCTGTTCTTAATGGAATATTTGCTTCTTTATTTGGAAACAAAGATTTTTTGATAAAGTTAAATTGGTTTTAAGCATAAGCATATTCTTAAGAAAATGCCTTTTATATTTTCTTACTGGTGCTCAGTTGTAAGTTAATGTCACAGTGTGTGGTGTGATGATGTTGCACATTTTATCTTCATCTGGAAGTACAGCACAAGGCTGCTAACCATGCTGACAATGAAAAAAAATATGGCAATAATGCATTTTATTTTTTATCATGAAAATGGTTTATAAGCACCTAAAATAACACAAAATGGGCATTAAAAATGAAGTGTAGTAGCTATGCTGATCATTAGTGTATTACTTCCAGGCATTCATTTCAGCTGTATATCCTGGGTGTAAGTAACAGAAAACATTTAGGCAACATTGATTTAGTTGTATCTAAGAGATTATTTCCTAAAATTATCCACTACAGAACTTACTCTAAGGCAAGTAATAAAAAAATTATATTCTTGAAATTTTTTGTTTCTTAAACATTCATCAATGAATTGCAAAGATTTTGTAAGTTGGACTTCTGAAATTATTTTAGGGCATATGAAATTTTAAGAAAAGAGCTAAATTAAACATAGTTATTTGCATATCAATGACATGTAGACAAAACACTTGTTGAGTGTGCTTACCTTAACAGAAATAAACATTTGAAATATTAGAATCATTTTACTTCTTAAATTAAGGTATTCTTTTCATTGAGATCACAAATGTTCATTTCTTTATTATACCAGTAAACACTTCCTAATAGTAAAGTATTCATTTAACCTTTGGAAAGTTGCAATTACATCTAGGAAGTTATTTGTTACTCTTTCATCTCATCAAATGAGTAAACAGAATAAATTTATCAACCACCAAATGTAATTTGCATTGTAATAATATGCTGGAGAAATATTGAGAATGACTGGCTAAATATTTTACAGTAGTTCACAGTTTTGAAGGATTTCTGAATTCAAATTAAAAAATCTTATAACTGACCATGAAGTTAATAGATAAACATTATTTACAATCAACATAAAAATTAAAATTAAAAAATTAACTACAGAATTAAATGGGTTATGTCAGGCACGTTTTTAAATAAATCTTCTTGATAGATGTCTAAAGGAATTATAACTAATTTAGGACCTACTTCTTTTCATTAGGGTGAATATATGAATTAGCCAAGATTTCTGATTCAGGAGCCTCATCCATGATGCCTTTGATCTATGTTAATTTCTTGCTTGTAGATCTGCCTCATCTGTGAGATTGAGAACTTGTTGTCCCCAGTAAGTTTCTCAATTATTCTTGAACTGTAAGCATTTATTGTATAGTACTTTATAATAAGAATTCAACCACTGCTCCTTGGCTTCAATACAAAATGGCTTGACCATTCTTCAGTGACTTCAATCTCCTAGGCGCAGGGAGTTAAAGATGCTGTAGAGATTCAGGACCTTTCCAGGAAACAACCACAGGAGCAACAACAACCAAACAAAATCAAATGAGACTAGACCATCTGTATTCCATTATCCCTTCTCCTCAGAAAAGTGGCTGCCTCGCATGTCTAAGATAAAAAGTGGTGGTGGTAGGGGAGTGTCTTGGTCAGTTGTTTAAAGAAATATAAAATTCTATTTCTAGAAAACTGGAAGGGATATACATAGAGTACATGAGTTGTTTTTTAACAGCATTAAATTTAAGAAAATTTGGAGGTATTTAGAAGTAGGTGCCAAGTTTAAATACAAGTCTGCTGCATGGGAGGAAGGACTGGACTGGACATTCAGATTTGGTTACTACATTAGGCTTAAAAATGCTTTATTAGTACTCTTAAAAGTTTGTACGTGTTTGGTAGAAGGATTTGGCATAGAATATGAAATTACTATAATTACCATGTTCATCTGCTTCATTTCACGATAGAAATAGTGATAATACAGCCATTTCCTCAGGTATATAATATTTTTAAGGAACACATACCTTAATCTAGTGATTTCTGCTAGTCATCTCTCATGAGTTTCTATTACTTTCTATGCTAAATATAATGTGTTTCCTCAAGAAAAACCTTAAATAATCTAACATTGTGCCTAAAGCACTAAAAAAAGAATAAATGAAGTCCAAGTCAGTAAAAGAAAGGAAATAAAAAAATAGAGCACAATTAAATGAAATAGAGAACAAAAAGACAACAGAGAAAGTTAATGAAACAAAGAGATGGTTCTTTGAAAATATGTATGAAATTGAAAAATCTCTGGCTAGACTCATTAAGGAAAAATGACTCAAATAAATAAAATCAGAAAAAAGAGTAGAGGTTAAAATGGACACCACAGAAATACAAAAGAATGTTCAAGAATACTATGAAAGGTTATTTGCAACCAAATTTGATAACATTGAAGATGTGGATAAATTCTGAAAAATATATAATCTTCCTATATTTATATAATCATGAAGAATTAGAAAACCTAAATAGACTGACCAATAGTAGGAAAATCAAACAGTAATAAAAAACTCCCCAAAACAAAAGATGATTATCAGATTACTTCACTCATGAATTCTACCATTCAAAGAAGATTTAACACACAAACTTTTCAAACTCTTCCAAAAAATTTAAAATGGAGTACTTACTCATTTTATGAGGCCAACATTACCCTAATTCCAGAACCAAGCAAGGACTACAACAACAACAAAAAAGAAGTTGTAGACCAATATCTTTGATGCAAATATCCTAAACAAAATATTAGAAAATCAACTATAACAATGCATTAAAAATATAATACATCATAATCAAGTGGGATCCACTCCAGAGATGAAAGGGTGATTCAACATTTGTTAAGCTACAGCATCCATTTATTATTAAAACACTCAATAAACTGGGCATAGAAGGAAAGTACCTCAATATAACAAAGGCCATACATGACAAACTTTATCTAATATCACACTCAATGGTAAAATACTGAAAGTTTTTTTCTCTAAAATTAGGAGCAAGACAAGTTTGCCCAATCTCACCACTGTTATTCAACATAGTTCTGGAAGTCCTATGAGAGCAATCAGGCAAGAGAAAGAATGTAATCTGGAATAAAGAAGTAAAACTGTCATTATTTTCAGATGACATTATTCTATGTATAAAAAACCCTAAAGACTCCACCAAAAGACTATTAGGAACAATAAACAAATACAGTAAATTTGCAAAATAAAAAATTAATATTCAGAAATCTGTTGTGTTTCTACAAACTAACAATGAAATATCAGAAAAAGAAATGTAAAAAGATCCCATTTACAATTTCAACAAAAAGGATAAAATACCTAGGAATAAACTTAACAGAGAAATGGAAGGATCTATATACTGCAAACTGCAAGACTGTTGAAAGAAATTAAAGAAGATAAAAAAAATGGAAAAATGTTCTATGTTAAGGGATTGGAGAATTATCATTGTTAAAATGGCCATATTACCTAAAGCAAAATACAGATTTAATCCAACCCCCACAAAAATTTTAATAGCATTTTTCACAGAAACAGAACAAAAGATATTCAGATTGTTATGAAACCACAAAAGACCCCAAATAGCCATAGTAATCCTGAGAAAAAAGAACAGAAACAAAGGTATCACATTCCCTGACTTCAAACTATACTACAAGCTACAATAATCAAAACAGTATGATATTCTCAGAAACATAGACACACAGACCAATGCAACAGAATTGAGAGTCCAGAAATAAACCCACATATATATTGTCAAACAATATTTAACAAAGGAGCCAAAAAGGTACAATGGAGAAAGAAAGCCTATTCAATAAATGATGTTGGAAATATTAGAAAGCCACATGCAAAAGAACAAAACTAGACTACTATTTGATACCATATGTAAAAGTTAATTCAAAATGGATTAAAGATTTGATGATAAGGCCTGAAACAATAAAATACATAGAAGGAAACATTGTTACCATTGTTACTAAACTTATGGACCTTGGTCTGAAAGAGGTTTTTTGTTTTTTTTTAACTTGACCCCAAAGGCAAGGAAAATAAAAGCAAAAGTAAATAAAGGGAACTACATCGAATTAAAAGCTTCTGTACAGCAAAATTAACCATCAACGAAACAAAAATCAACTAACCAAGTGGGAGAGGATATTTGCAAGTGATACTTCTGATAACGGGCTAATACCTAAGATATATGAAGAATTTATATATCTCAACACCACCATAAACAAACAATCCACTTAAAATATGGGCAGAGGACCTGAACAAATACTTTCTCTAAGAAGAAATACGGATGGCCAACAAATATGAAAAGATGCTCTACTTCACTCGATATAAGGGAAATGCAAATCAAAACCACAAGGTACCCTCTCCCACCTGTTACAACAGCTATCTATAATAATAAAAGCATAATATGCTAATTAGACTGGACAGCCAAACTACCTTTTGGACATCATTCCGGACGTCCTTCCTGATGTAGCCACTGTGGCGGGAGCCGATGCAGAGGTGGTTAGGGGACAATCAGGCAGGCAGAGTGGTTAGGGGCAATCAGGCAGGCAGGCAGAGTATTTAGGGGCAATCAGGCAGGCAGGCAGAGTGGTTAGGGGCGATCAGGCAGGCAGGCAGGTGAACAGTTAAGAGGCAGCGGTCCTGGATTGTGAGAGGGGTGTCCCAGATTGCAAGAGGATGCAGGCTGGGCTGAAGGCACCCCCCTGTGTATGCATTTTGTGCACTGGGCCTCTAGTCTATATATATAAAACCCTAATATGCAAATAGACCGAACAGCGGAACAACCAAACAATCGAACAACCAGTCGCTATGACATGCGCTAGGGGGTGCACGCAGAACATGGCAGGCATCGGCAGCAGGCGGCAGAGCACAGAACATGGCAGGCATCAGCCACAGCAGGATAGTAGAGCAGGAGTGCCAGTCCAAGGTGGGGCACCAGTTGCTGTCATTGGGGTGAGCCTCTGGTGGTTACTGAAAATTCTTTGCTCCCGCACGCTGCAGTCCTGCCAGGTGCTCACACCTGCTGCCCGCACTGGCCCCGCTCACACCCACTGCTGGCACCAGAGCCACACTTGCACCCACTGCCAGCGCCCGGCACCAGCCCCAATCACTCAGTGCTGTCAGCAGGTGCTTGTGGTGGCTGCTGGCCCCGATTGCCCCTGAAGGCTTCTCCACCTCCCCCTGCTCCTGAGGGGCAATCGGGCAGCAGCCGCCACTAGCACATGCTGATGTGCCAGCCCTGCTTGTACCCGCTGCTGGAGCCAGCCCCAATTGCTCTGCACCATCAGCTGGTGCAAGTGGGGACCAGCGCTGTCATCATGTCGGAGTGGCGGCAGTGGGAGCAGGGTTGCTGGCAGACAGGGTATGGGGAGCTGGGGCAGGAGGGGCCAGGCGGGGGTGCAGAAGGTGGGCCAAGACCCACTCCTGTGCCCACCACAGCCTCGCGGCCCACAATTCCTTTCAAAGTGTATAAATTCGTTCACTGGGCCCCTAGTTTTCAATAAGATAATAAATAACAAGTGTTGCAGAGGATGTGAAGAAAAAGGGACCCTTATACATCGCTGATGGGAATATAAATTGGTGCAGTCTCTATGGAAAATGGTATGGAAGTTCCTAAAAAAAATTAAGAATAAAGTTATCATATGACCCCAAAATCCCTCTATGGGTATCTACCTGAAATTTTTGAAAACATTTATTTCTAAAGATATATGTAGCCCTAGTTCATTGCACCATTATTCACAACAGCTAAGATATGGAAATAACCTAAGTGTCCTTTGATAGATGATTGGATAAAGATGTGGTACATGTATACAATGGAATAATACTCAACCATAAAAAGAAATATGGATGGATCTTGGGAGTGCCATGCTAATTGAAATAAATCATACAGAAAAGGACAAGAACTATATGATTTCACTCATACATGCGATATAAAACAAAAAGAAACAAAAAAAAAATAAACAACCAAACTTATAGATACTGAATGGTATGGTGCTTACCAGAGGGGAGGAGGATAGAGAGAAGATGAAGAGGGTAAAGGGAGTTAAATATATGGTGACAGAAAGAAACTGGACTTTAGGTGTTGAGCACACAATGGAATATACAGATGATCTATTATAAAATTGTACTCATATAACATTATTAAACAATGCCACCCTAATAAATTTAATTTAAAAATGGTTTTCTTAGATGAAATCTTATACAAAGGTTAAGTCCCCAAATGTTAAACTTCATAATTCTCTATCAAAGGAAGAAGACATTGTTAGAGCAAATTGGTCTTTTAGTTTTAGAGATGCAGGAAATATCACTTATGTGCAGAATAGACAAGGAAGAATAAGCACCCTCTGAAAATCCAGCAGAATCAGCATCAACACAGGCAAAAAGGCAGTCAATCTTTTCCCACATCTCAGCATTTTTTTTTTAATTTTTATTGATTTTGATGAGAGAGAGAGAGAGAGAGATGTGTTATTCCATCTTTGAGAGAGAGAGAAAGAGAGAGAGAGAGAGAGAGATATATGTGTTATTCCATCTATTTATGCATTCATTGGATTCATTGGTTGATTCTTATATATGCCTGACCAGGAGACGGAACCCGCAATCTTGGCATATGAGGACCATGTGAGCTACCCAGCCAGGGAGACTCGGTATTTCTGTTACTTGAATTTAAAGGCCTGCCACCTGCATAATTCCTCTTAAGTTCTGCGTTTATTATTTCCGGTGCTTTTACATCCAAACCTGTGGGTCCAAATGGGGTGGAAATGCTAAAAGATTTCTTTCCCAATAATCAGAGTAGTCGAGTTATTACTTTAAAATGTATTGATGCAGTACACAATGTGTGTACACATATACACAATGCATGTTTATTCAGAAAATTTGTTGTACATAGCAGCTAGGACAGGGTGAGTAGTTCAGTAGCTCAGAAAAAAAGTGTACTATCAGATTTGTTGTATTTATTTCGAGGGCTTAAAGTGTAAAAGTCACCTGACTCCAAGAATTTTTCTCTGGGGGAGATGATGAGTTTTACAATTAAAAAATACCTTTTTAAATAGGCATTAGGGTCATCTTAATAAAAAGAAACGAAACTCTGATAAGAGTTCTCTCAGAAATATGTAATGACTCATTTATTAAGTTTTTATAAATGCTATTAAACATGAGTCAACTGTATAACCTGTCCAGTCACTTAATAATTAAGCACATTTTTAATGTTTTATTTATTTATGTCTCTTACTCTAGAAAAAAATTAAAACAGTGGGCTTATATATAAACTTCATATGAGTACATGTTGATTTATCTCTTTAAAGTATTAGAACATTTTTTTGTTTTGAGGGATAATGCTTAATACATTGCAGGCTTATTATGAGAATTGAATAAGAGGATAAATGTAAAATACACAGCATATGATCTGGAAAATAATGTGCTAAAATGGTTGCTCTTATGATAATGATAAAAACAATGATCACATTCAGTCAGAAATTATTATATTCTGCTTTCATGAAAATCAAATTTTTGCTGATTCTTCACACACATACACACATGCACACACACACATATGGCTAATAAAATAATTCTTATGCAAACTAAAGAGGGCTGGTATCTCATTTTGCAGCAATTGTGTAATTATGCAATTGCATACGATGAGTTGTAAACTGTCAAAATAAGAAGCTATAGCGCTAAAAGAAATCTATACTAATAAAAGGGTAATATGCTAATTAGACCAGATAGACCGGACATCTTCTGGACATCCTTCCTGACAAAGCTGCAGCAGCTGCAAGGCTGAGGCTGGCAGCCATGGCGGCTGCGAGGGCTGAGGGCTGGAGGTGCGGTGGCTGTGAGGGCCAAGGGCCAGCAGTGTGGGAGAGGCGGTGGTGCAGGAGAGGCAGCAGCACAGGCCATTCCAGCACGGCAGCCCGTTTTGCAGAGGCAGTGGGAGAGGGGGCTGCACAGTCCAGTCCCAGTGCTGCCCCTTACACAGAGGCAGCCACAGAGGCAGCAGCATGGGTCCGGTCCCGGCACCACACCTCCACACAGAAGTTGGAAGGGTTGCGACCTGCTGTGCCTCAAACTCCCACAGCCCCTCCCCCAGCCAGCCTGGCCCCAGATTGCCCCCCACCCACCAGTGGATGGGGGCAGGGCCAGTGCTAAGCAGCGAGTACCGAGGGCTGGCAGCCATGGTGGCCAGCAGTGACAGCAGCAGTGGGGTGATGGGGGTGGCGCTGTCCCCTGATCGGCCCAGTCTCCTCCATGGGGAGCAGGCCTAAGCCATCAGTAGGACATCCCCTGAGGGCTCCCAGACTCTGAGAGGGGGCAGGCAGACTGAGGGACCCCCCCCCAATGCACAAATATTTCTGCACCAGGCCTCTAGTTTGTTAATACTTGGGTTAGAAATTAAGGATGAATAAAATCAATGTGAACCTTTTATTATAATGGGAATGTCTTACTTTAGCCTATTATAAAGAAAAACAAGCAAACAAAACTTTAGGTATATCAATTCCTATAACATTTACAGAAGAAATAGGGGGAGGCCTTGGCCACAAAGCCAGAAATAGACTGTATGTTAGGTCTGCTGGAAATAAACAAATATTTATTTTCCATTGTTCTCAAAACAAGAAAAAGTCCCCTGTCAAGAAATAACACTCTACTGATGACCAGGTAGACCTTGTTCTCATAAACAAAACTTATCCTAGACTCATCTATTTATGTCTAAATAGATTTCTGACTTACCTGTGAGATTAAATGGCATACAAAACAGTTTTGAGATGAAACAATTTCAAAATATTTATACTAGAAAGAATACTAAACTTTAATTGACTCTACTGAATTATTTATACAAAAAGATATGGTGAATACTTTACAATCAAGAATTTATTCCAACCTTTTACCAAAAGCCTTTTATACTCAGTGTGAATAGACAGAGCTCCAATCATCCAGAAATCATAGGTTTGTAAGAGGGTACTGGTGGAGAATAGGCAGCTAATTGATGAGGAGTTTGGACCTCTCACTTCCAGACAAGAAACATGAATACCAGACAGGGCACAGGACCTGTTGAGCATGGCACAATTAATTACTGGCTGATCCAAATCTGAATCTCAAATATATTAATTTCATGAACACCAAGAATGTTCTAGTTTACTCTCAGTTGAATGTATTATTACTACTGCATTTGAATCAAAAGTACTTTTTGGTCACGTTGGCTCTGTTTTATGTTTGAAACTATGTGGATTATAATTTTTTTTAACACTAAAGATGAAAACATTTCCCAGGAAAGCAAGGAATGAAGTCTTGAGCAGCAATTTTCTCCCAGCTATCCATAGTTTGATGATACCAGCAAATAATTTCACCCCAGAGTGTAGCTTCTTGAGCCCACCCTCACTTGTTGGTAATCTGAAACTCTCCCTTTTCCTATAATAGATGTGGGAAAATATAGACACTGTCATTTAAATTATCATTGTTTTATAATTTACTTGAGGCCCAGTGCACAAAATGTAAGCACTTGGGGAGAGGGCGGGGGATCAGCCCAGCCAGGGAGCCCTGATGGGATGTCTGATTGACGGTTTAGGTCCGCTCCCCACAGGAAGCAGGCCTTAGCTGGCAGTTGGACATCCTTAGCACTGCTGCAGAGGCGGGAGAGGCTCCCACCACCGCCACTGCTCTTGCCACCTATGAGCCCAGCTTCTGGCTGAGCGGCACTCCCTCTGTGGGAGTGCACTGACCACCAGAGGGAAGCTTCTGTATTGAGCGTCTGCCCCCTGGTGGTCAGTGTGAATCATAGCGACTGGACATTCAGAAGATCGTTCGATTTGCATATTAGCCATATATTATATAGGATAAGTATTTAGCATGTGCACATTATGACAATGAGCCATATTTCTAAACTATTGGAGAAAATAAAAATATATATTATTAAATTGTTGTAGTGTACAGGTAAGAAAACTAGAGATTGTCATTTGAAGTGAGTTCTCAGAGATGACTAGAAATTACTTGGTGTGAAAAACAGCATGTGTGAACGCCATGAAAGGGAAAAGAGCCTGGACTGTTAGGGAAACTGAAAGTGATTTGGAAGAGCTGAACTGTTCATTTGATGTCTGGTTCATTTAACTTACTTTGGGCCAGGATACTAAGGAGCTAGCATGGTAGCTTAAAATTAATCTTACATACACATACACACCACCTGAATTTCATGCTTGTTATTCATAGGCACTGATGATTATTCTGTTCATTTTTGTTTCTTTTCACAGATATCTTCATTTTACAGTTGAGTTTTTAAAATTAATTATGGTGTGAGGGCAGGCAAACATTCGCCACTCTATAGTG
>NW_005364596.1:204162-204863 GCF_000412655.1 Myotis brandtii | reverse complement strand
CGCTCCCCTGCCTGCCTGCCTGATTGCCCCTAACCACTTCTGCCTGCCAGCCTGATAGCCCCCTAACCTCTCCCCTGCCAGCCTGATTGACACCTAACTGCTCCCCTGCCGGCCCGATCACCCCTAACTGCCCTCCCCTGCTGGCCTGGTCACCCCCCCCAAAACCCTCCCTGCCAGCCATCTTGTGACCACATGGGGGTGGTCATCTTTGATCACATGGGGGTGGTCATCTTTGATCACATGGGGGCGGCCATCTTGTGTGAGTGCATGATGGTCAATTTGCATATTACCTTTTTATTATATAGGATAGCATGCCTGACAATAGATAATTTTTTTTTAATTTAAAACCATGATTTTTATTTTATTTTTTTAAAAAATCCTTTATTATTGAAAGTCTTACATATGTCCCCTTTTCTGTGTTGTCCTCTCCCAGCCTGCCCCTGCCCCCCAGCCCTGGCCTTCAATCCCCCCATTGTCTGTGTCCATTGGTTATGCCTACATGCATACAAGTTCTTTGGTTGATCTCTTCCCCCCAAGTCTCCCAGCAGCACAATTTACCATAGCTAAGATTTAGAAACAGCCTAAGTACCCATCAGCAGATGAGTGGATTAAAAAACTGTTACATCTACACAATGGAATACTATGCTGCTATAAAAAAGAAGGAACTTTTACCATTTGTAACAGCATGGATGGACCTGGAG
>NW_005364596.1:201615-203445 GCF_000412655.1 Myotis brandtii | reverse complement strand
TTATGTTTATTTATAATTAAGCAATCTTAGTTTTATTGGCTAAGTATAACACAATTATTACTAAGTCAAATACCTCTTAACCACACAACTTATTATTGCAAATATCTAAATGATAAATTTTACTCAGCTTTTTCAAGTGCATGTAATGTACTATTTTTATCCTTAAAACAACCCTATGAAGAAGGTACAGTTATTGTTCTCATTTCAGAAATGAGAATAAAAGAGACATACAGGTGTTAGGCACCATCTTGAAGGTCTCACAATTATAATTAACCATAGAATAAGGATTTGGACCTAGCTACTCTAATTCTTCCTCAAATAGTGTATAGTCATTGTATAGAACTTTTACTTTTTATTTGCCTATGACCACATTTTATGGCTTTGTAGCTAGGGTTTGGCAAATCAAATTAAGTTCCTTGGGAATAATAGTTTTCCACTTATTCCTTACAAAAAATCATTGAAAAGTCCAAATAACTGCTTCTTCTTTTCCAATTTCCATTTATGTGGGACTTGTGAATTGTTTCCAGTCCCAATGTTTTCTTTTATACCTATTTTTTGTATATAAAATATTTGGGTAAATAGAGTAATATGCCCCATGTAAAGACCCATTTGATTTGAATTGATCTTACACGTTAAAAGGTTAAAAGATGAAAATATAAATATGTGTCTAGAAAAATAAAAGTTAAGATTCAACCACCAGTATCACCCAGGGAACCAAGAACAGAACTCAGGTATACAAGTTAATAGCTTTTTAAAGACTATGAAATACCATACTTTATATGTGATTATACACTAAGTAGAGGCCCAGTAAATTGAATGAAAGTGACCTGCGAAATATTTCAAATTACTAATCCATATATTTAAACATCATGTGCTCTCCTACAATTTTTCTTTCTTCAGTATTCCTTAAGAATGGCTCTATGCCAAAAATATAGCAGCATTCTTGACATCCTTCTCTTTCACTACATAGCACGGAAAATTAAGAATAAATTATTGGCCTTAGCCCCATCCTAACAGAAGGTTCACACCTGGTCAGCCTTTTTAAATTTTGGCAAAGGAAATTTTTCTATCATACTTGAAGGTCTTATTGGATTCTACCCAACAAGAAGAAAGTGACTGTGATTATCTGGTGTTACAAGTAAATTTGATAAAATGTTTTATTTTATAAAATACTTGGATATTTGCCTTAAAGATTTCTATAATTACAAGTCACTATTTGGAGTGTATATGTGTATTTGTGGGGAAAACGTTCTCTATAAAATTGGTTTTAAAAAGGCTACAAATTATTTGTAAGTTCCTGAAAGGTAGTTGAGGGAAATAATAAAATTAAAACCAACAAGTATAATGATCCAAAGGAGCAGGTGTCTTTTATGAGAGGAACCTTGCAAAAAAAATTATAATACAAAATAAAGCCTTATAAAAATTGTCCACATAAACTTTTTTGTACAAAATTGTTTTAAAGTCTCAGTGATTCTAGTGCAAATTTATTTGAATTTTTCTGGCACTGTTAGCCAGCTTTTGAGAGACAACTATATTACCAATGTAACAGATATCTCTGTTTGTCCATAGTAGACCATTAAAATCATTTTGAGTCCATGACAAAGTTGTCTCTAACAAAAGTTAATGATGGTAGTGTTCATAAAAATAAACAAATAAATAAAGCTTATAAATAGTTTTAAATAAATGTTCAAAAGTACCTGTAATTACTGTCTTTCCTATGACTTCACTGTCCCTTATCCACCTCATCTCAGCCAGTTCCACAATTTTTTTTTTCTTTATTGATTAAGGTATTACATATGGGACCTTATTTCTCTTTTGCCCCCTTATCTT
>NW_005364596.1:196016-201112 GCF_000412655.1 Myotis brandtii | reverse complement strand
ACAAAAATACTATAGAATTACTCTTTGTCCCAGACATGATCATGCTCCCCTCCCAAGGAGGAGGGACACTAATTTAGTAAGACTGCAGGGCTGTGCCATAAATCACAGGAAGAACATTTACACAAAACAAGGAAAGGGCTATTGCATGCAGCAAAGATTATAACTGCTCACTAGCTTTTCCACAATTACATAGCTGATAGTCATATAATGAGATTTGGACATGGTAATTATGACTATAAAGTCTATAATCTTTCTAAAACATCAATTGACCACCCTCAAAATTCTGAACATTTTATATGCATTTTGCTGCATAAATAATTTATGTGCTTATTTTCCCAATACATCCACACTTTAAACGAAAAGGAACATATATATGCTTGAGTTTTCTTTTCTTTTCTAAAATGTATCTTTATTATTGAAAGTATGACAGATGTCTCCCTTTACCCCCCGTTGAACCCCTCCACATGCTTTATTTTTCTTAAAAACTCCCATAATATACAGCAAAGTGCTTTACATGGAGTCAGTGTACATATTTGAAATTGACTAATAGCCCAGTTATACATTTTTTTCTTCAATGTATTCAACAATTTTCTTATCATTGCATACAGATATGAATACATTTTAGAGTAATGGAAGACCACAATGATAGGATAGAGAAAAATATACAAAATGTTTAACATTGGGCAGAGAGTTCTAGAAAGCAGTAACTCAAGTTGCCAACACACTCATAACTATATGAAAAACATGATAGATCTGGAAAATAATTAACCTGAAAGTCTTGATTATTAATAAGTACATCTGTAAAACTTGGGTTGAGAAAACCATTATGACAGTATATTGCACTCCTTGCCAGCAGTGACTTAACTTTCTAGTCTTCGGGTTTTAATTTCTGAGTTTACCTTAGAATCAGGTGTGAAATTAGTATAAATGAGCTATGATTTTAACTAAGTGGCTTTGTGTGATAGCTAAGCCCTGGTGCTTTGGCATTTTGTTTGTTTCATAGACTCTGGATTCACGCTGAATAATTATTTGGAGGCAATCCACATACAGGATAAAATTTGCTGGCTTTCTAAAATATTTTCCTTACAAACACACCTAAAAATTACTAAAATGCTTGTTCAGGTATCTATTTTAAAATAATTTAAATATATTTGATATATGTTGCAACACAGAGTGCCCCTAAAACCTGTATAATTTTGTTAACCAGTGTCACCCCAATAAATTCAATAAAAAGGAAAAAACATAGGACATTTTAATGTTTTTTATTAATCCAGATTCGAATCACGTTTATGAAATCTTAGAAATAAAGGACATCCTGAATTATCCAGGCATGCGGTGGTAAAATTTGTTCTGTGAACATGTTAATACAGAATACTTATACCTAACAAAACTCTGTTAGAGTTCCCAAATATAAATATAAATCCCATCAAATACTATTTTAGGTGTATTACCTAATTTGTGTTGGTCTCTAAAAGAAGAATCGCATTTATTTGTGATTTCTTTTATTTCAGATACAGCTGTACTCCCCTGAAGGACTGGCCAGATTTGTGGTTCTTGTTAACCTTTTTTAAATTGAATATATTGGGGTGACATTGGTTAATAAAATCATATAGATTTCAGGTATACCATTCTATAATACACCATCTGTATATCACCTTGTGTGTTCACCACTCCAAGGTAAATCTTCTTCATCACCATTTAATCCCCACTTTACCCACTTCTACCTCTCCCCATCCCACTTTCTCTCTGGTAGTCACCATATTGTTGTCTGTGACTGCATTTTTGTTGCTGTTGTTCTAAGAGACTGACAGCTGTCAGAGGCGAAAGGGGTTGGTGGCTGGGTGGAAAAGGTGTTAAACTCTTGAAGACTGCCAGTGATGGCTTACTTTGTGAAAGGCTTTGAACTCTTACCACTGGCACTGTAAGCTTTGTGCAGGAGCGGGGAGAGTTCTTGCCATGCCAATTGCCAGCTTCATCGCAGCTGTGACACAATATCTGGAAGTTTGTGTTGGAGTGACAGCAGTAGGCACAGATGTTGGGAAATGATAGCAAGCATTTTTCAGTCACCCTTATGAGGAACACACACACACACACACACTCACACACTCACACACTCACACATGCAAATGAGCTTACAGAAGAGGCTGAGTTCCTTCAAATGATCCTGGTCCCATAGGGGCTAGTTACTTAAGAATTAGAAGAGTCTTTGTCATTGATGGACTCCTCCCGGCCTTTAGAGGGACTGATGATTTGGAAAATCCAAATTGCTTGCTTTGTGTCTTCCAAGTCTACAGCTGAGGTTGGGCAGGCTTTCAAGATGAGCTACTTAAACAAATACAACTGCAGGCACAGGTCCAACATTTCCCAGGGTGCACTGCAGTCTCGTTAACGAGCGAGCTCCTTAGCATACACAGAATGGCAGGGCATCTTATTTACCTCCACTCTGGCTTGTATGTTTTATGCACCCAGAATAGACAAAAGGCAATATGACTAGTAGGATCTGATTCACATTAATTCGTAGCAGATGGGGGAACCCATGTTTTTCCAAGATGTTTGTGGTAAAGCAGTCCTTACAGTGCAAGAAGAAGAAAAAAACATGGCATTCAGCTGTTTTCAAAATGTGCCATTTATATGAATGTATTTTAAAAGCATTATTTTAATAAGTGATTTTTATAGAGTGGGTGTATGGGATTAGCATGGTGTGACATTGGGCTGGCCTAAATTAAAGCTGTGCAAACCTGGCAAGAAATTGATGTCATTGGCAAAATGTCTTTTCTTCCCTTTGGATGAGGTTTTGAAATCTACCACATTTTCAGAGAATTTGTGCTGGCTCCAATGGCCTGGAAAATATACATTTTAGAAATGTTCATTTTAAAATGTCAGTGCTTATGAAACTGGGGCACCCTGGGAAGGGCATCTCTGGTGGCGTCTTTCTATTTTTCCCCCTCAGCTTTCAGTCATTTTACTTGCATGGATCAACAGTTTCTTGGGCATCTGATTGGCATTGCCCTAATTACACATAAACCATAGGTGTATAAGTTAGTAGCATTTTTTACTAAACCTGACTTTAGAACTACTACATTAAGTCAGTATACAAAAATATATCTTAATCCTGCACTCTACTTATCAAACATTTATGTATGAAACTGCTAGTTAAAAAAGGCTATGACCATTAAGTGATTATTAGCAACAGAGGCTCTGAATTTATCTAGCTATTCCTACTACGTACAGAGGAAATTTTGGTATAAATTATTTATTTCTGAGACTCATCTCTTAGATAGATATATTTATTCATTAAACATTCACGACAGGACCATGTTATCAAAGCTTTCTTATCTGATAATTTTTTACTTCGTGTTTGAGTGAAGTTAAAACAAATTCTTAGGGTCTTTATACCAAACCTAAAGCTAGTATTTGAACATTATATAAGTTTCAAAAGAGCTCATTTATTTTCAGAAATCACATGCTCTTCTTAGTCAGAAAAAGTGCCATTTACCTTAAGGATAATCTAGTTCATTCTAAAATTTTAAAAAGTCTCCTAATACACACTGCATTTTTTTAAAATACTTCTTAGAAAATTAAATGCTTTATAACACTGAGTATGCAAAATACCTATAAGAATCATAAAAATTAATTTCCACATCTAGCATCTCATTTGTCCTGAGCATATTTTGATGATATTAAATATCTTATCTCCCATTCCATCATAAATATCCTCAGGTACAGCTCAACATACAATAGGTGTTTAACAAGCTGATAGCCCTGAAAGGTTTGGGACTCCTCATTTCCTTAAACTATAAATGTTTTTTTTTATCTCCTTTCTATGTAAAATCACTTCCTTTAGGGTCTTATAAATTCTTTGAAACTATGTGACCCAATTGATAATGAATCTCTTATTCTTGTAACAAGTTTTCTAGTCTTCAGTAATATTTGCTCTACTAGAGTTTCTCTCCCCTACCTCTGTTTGCCCCTTCTCAGTTTATTTTCCAGATTTTCTTCTTTGACTCCCCCATAAGTTGTTCCTATGTGTCTTGTCATGTTTGTCCCCTCCTTAGAATCTTGTCTTCACTAGCGTGGCTTCTTCAGTTGTCCTTTATATACAAAGAGTCTCAACTCCATACTAATGGGTCATTATCCTGGACTATTGCAAGAAACTCTTATCTGATCTACCAAAATTCACTTCTGATCTGATGCAAACAATTCAGCTCCTGTGTTGAAAGCAATTTTCAAAAATAAATTCTTAGCATGTTAGTCCATGCTTAAAATCCTTAAATAGGTTCTCATTGATCCTAGATAAATATAAAAATTCCACAATTAGCCCTTGGGAACTTCACCACCTTAAGCCCCCATTCACTCTCTCTTGAAACATGGGCCATGTTGATTTGTTTAGTTCCTTCAATAGTGAATATGCCCTATGGCCTCTGGACATTTTTATATGCTGTTTCCTCTGGTGGAACCACATGATTTCACTATTCTTGGGTAATGCCAAGGCATCACATAGACTTCAGCTTAAATGCCAGTTTTAAAAAATATTTATCTGACCCAAATTTTACACACACCATATCAGACTTAATTTTATTTATTGTTTAAACATCTATCTTTCCTCCTTCAGCAGTCCTTGAAGTGAAAATTGTATTATCAGAACCTAACAGAAATATACTATATGTAGCAAATAATTAACATTTACCAGGGACACAGAGACAAAAAGAAATACCGCTACATACTAGGATTTCAAATTAATGGGAGAGGTAGACAAGAAAACAGACAATTAAAATTATTATAAAGAATGAATCAAGTTCTTGAAAACAAGATTAAAAAGTGTATTTCAAGTCTACGTAGAGGACTAGATTTTGATACAGATTCCATCTCAGGGCCTCTATGATCCCAATAAAATATGAGGCAAATAAGAGGTATACAAGAAGCTTAAAAAGTTAAAAGAAGTGGAGACAGCTAACTCATGGAACCGTCAGAAGTCGGAGATTTATTTCAGAAAAACATCTTATTCCTCCTCAGTGGACGAAGAGGGTCCACAAGCAACGAGTAGAGGGAGCCCTGGATGGACGGTCAGCACGGCCCTGCCTGGGCTGGGGGTGCGG
>NW_005364596.1:191082-195985 GCF_000412655.1 Myotis brandtii | reverse complement strand
GGCCCTGAGAATTCTTATGGAAGACCAGCCCGCACCCCCAGAGGCCTCCAGGCGGAGAGGACGAAGCTGACCCTGGGCAGCCCCAGGACCGGGCACAGAGGCCGCCACGCCCGCCCCCTGGATGGGGAAGAACTGAGAATTCGACACTTCATACGCTTCTTCTGGATGCTGTGCGAGATGTGGGGGCAGTGGGAAGGCGTCCCACAGAAGGGGTTAGTGTCAGGAATAAACACGAGATCTTAGGAGCCAAAAAAAAAAAAAGTTAAAAGAAAAAACAATGTAGTTATCACTATTAAAATAAAATAACCTTTCTAGAGAAACATACTTGGGATTTGGACTTCCGGGCAATGTTGAGAGCCCATCTAAAGTTACTGATCTTAAACTCAAAGTGGAACCTTTAGATTTGGTTGTGTGATATTTCTTCAGCCATGATTTAACTGTGTAGGTGCAGGGGATGAATAGGTAGATAAGTGAATTCGTCCACAATACATTTTGAAAATACAGTGTGATAAATACTCTGCCTACAGTCAAAAGAAGGCTAAGTAATTCAGATTGCAGGGATCAAAGAAGTCTTCCAAAATTCCTTTGTGGAGTTTTTTGGTAAAGAAGGGTTTGAAGAAAAAGTACAATGGGGCATAGAAATGGAAATGTGCCCAGATTCAGGCAGATGAAAGAGTATATGGTGTGCTCAAGGATATGTAAGGAAGAGATTTAGAATGCCTGGAAGACAGGGCATTCATCATAAAGTGGTAGAAAAATAAGAGTTCAGTGGTCAGATACTAAAGGACTTTGCCAATGTTATATCTGATAAGGGTTTAATCTCCAAAATTCATAGGGAACTCATGCAACTTAATAAAAGAAAGATAAACAACCCAATCAAAAATGGGCAAAGGACCTAAATACACAGTTTTGAAAAGAGAACATACAGAAGGCCAAGAGACATATGAAAACTTACTCAAAGTCACTAATCATCCCAGAGATGCAAATCAAAATGACAATGAGGTACCATCTCACACCTGTCAGAATGGCTATCATCAACAAATCAATAAATGACAAGTGTTGGTGAGGATGTGAAGAAAAAGGAACCCTCGTGCACTGCTGGTGGGAATGTAGACTGGTTCAGCCACTGTGGAAAACAGTATGGAGTTTCCTCAAAAAATTAAAAATGGAACTCCCATTTGACCCAGTAATCCCACTTCTAGGAATATCCCCAAATATCATAAACACCAATCAGAAAGGATATATGCACCCCTATATTCATAGTTGCACAATTTACAATAACTAGGACTTGGAAATAGCCTAAGTGCCCATCAACAGATAAGAGGATTAAAAAAAATGGTGGCATATATACACAATGGAATACTACGCTGCTGTAAAAAAAGAAAGAACTCTTACCATTTTTAACAGCATGGATGAACCTGGAGAGCATTATGCTAAGTGAAATAAGCCAGTTGGAGAAAGATAAATATCACATGATCTCACTCATTTGTGGAATATCATGAACAAAAATTAATCCAGATACACAGAAGCATCGAACAGACTGTCAAACTTCAGAGGGAAGGTAGGGGAGGGTGGAAGGGAGAGAGAAGAGATCAACCAAAGGGCTTAAAAGCAAAACCAATGGACACAAACAGTAGAGGGATGAGGGCATGTGCTGGGGGGTGGAAGCGGCCAGGGAAAAAGGAGACATATGTAATACTTTAAATAATAAAGAATATAAATAATAAAAAAGAGAATGTGTTAGATTAGATTGATCTTAAAAATATGCGATGCTATTAAAGAATTTTAAATAGAGGAGACACTCTTAGAATTGCTCTGGCAATAGCATCTTAATTGAATGTGAGTGTAGGAGGCATGAAAATTACATAACTGTGGTTATTCAATTAGGAGAAAATTAGGGAGTTTCTGAGTTAAGGTGGTGAAGATAGATATGATGATGATGATAATAATGATGATGATGGTAATGATGATGATGATGAATTGGATTATACTGGAAAATTCTTGGAGAAATTAAATGATTTATATAAGATCCCAGAAGACTTCAGTGGTAGAAGTAAAACTAACACCAGGGGCTGACTTCACAATCAGTGCTCTTCCACTATATTAATGGGAATGTCTCTGAAGTTGAAGACTGCACTTTGCTCATCTCTTCTTAATTTTTATTAATATATTTTATTTTTAAAGCAGTTTTAGATTCCTAGAAAAATTGAGCAGAAGATACCAAATTTCCTATACACTTCCTGCCTCTACTCATGCATAGCCTCCTTCATGTATCACTCAGCAGAGTGGTACATTTGTTACAACTGATGAATCTACATTGACACACAGTATCACCCAAAGTTCTTAGTTCACTCTTGGTGCTGTACATTCTATGGGTTTGGACAAATATATCTTTCATTATAGTTATCATACAGAGTAGTTTCACTGTCCTAAAAATCCTCTGTGCTCAACCAATTTTTTTCCCTTTCTTCCCCCTAACCCTTGGCAACCAATGACATTTTTACTGTCTCTATAGTTTTGTCTTTTCCAGAATGTCATATAGTTGAAGTCATATAGTATGTAGCATTTTCAGACTGGTTTATTTCACTTAGTAATGTGCACTTAAGGTTTCTCCATGTATTTCCATGGCTTGATGGCTCATTTCCTTTTGGTGCTGAATACTATTCCCTTGTTTGATGTACCCCAGTTTATTTATCCAGTCACCTATTGAAGGATATATTGGTTGCGTCCAAGTTTTGTCAATTATAAATAAAGCTTCCTGTAATAGCTGCATTCAGGTTTTTGTGTGGATATACGTTTTTAACTCCTCTGGGTAAATACCAAGGAGTGTAATTGCTGGATCAAATGGCAATATTATGTTTAGTTTTGTAAGAAATTTTAAAATAGCCTTACAAAGTGACTGTGTCATTTTTGCATTCCCATAGTCAATGAATGAGCGTTCCTGTTTCTCCACATTGGATTTTGGCTAATAGGTTTGGAGTATTGTCATCTTGATGCTGCAGTTTGCGTTCCCTTGATGATGGGATGTGGAACATCTTTTTATGTGCTTATTTGTAATCTTATATCTTCTTCGGGGAGCTGTCAGTTTAAGGTCTTAGGCCCATTTTTAAATTGGATCATTTACTTATTGTTGAATTTTGAGAGGGTTTTTGTTTGTTTGTTTTTTGTATATTTTGGATAATAGGGCTGTTTTTTTTTAAGATGTGTCTTTTGCAAGAATTTTCTCCCAGTCCATGGCTTGCCTTCTAATTCTGTTGACAGTGTCCTTTGCAGTCTCACTCATCTTTTATTCTAATTTTTTATTCAACCCAGGTGTATAAATAGGAGGAACTGAATACTAGAGAGTTAAATTACCCCTTCTGTTCCTGGAAGAAGTCATGGAGAAGGTTTATGTATCTTTTAGCTGTTGTTCTTGATCCTGAAGGAAGAACAAATCTAAAATTTGGAGCCTTAACATAGAAATTTTGAGTGGATAATTTCAGATCTATTTAATATGGCTCTTAACAATAACATATGTACTTTATTTTTCTGCCACTTTTTTTGTCTACTTATCCTTCCAAAACCATCCTATCGTCACCCACTAGTAACCTCTCCAAATTCATTAAAATAATTGGAACAACACACCTGTTTGCTGATATTCTAATCTCTGAAATTCTTCACTCCCCTTTTCTTTTTTTCATGAATTCATATTTATCTACTGAAAACTAAACACTCTTAGTAGCAGGAGCTGTGATAACTGTACTTTATGTAATGACATACTACACATGGAGCACATGCAGTGCTGTGTAAGATGGCAAGCAGAATAGCAGCTATTCATTGTCATGTGTCCAACCTTCACTTTTTAATCTAGGTAAAATCCAAAAGCTGGTACATGTATGAAAATTAGATGTTTTGTTAAGTTGTATGAGTTCCCTGTAAATGTTGGAGATTAAACCCTTATCAGTGATAACATTGGCAAATATGTTCTCCCATGCAGTGGGCTTTCTTGTTTTGTAGATGGTTTCTTTTGCTGTGCAGAAGCTTTTTATTTTGATTTAGTCCCATTTGTTTATTTTCTCTTTAGTTTCCAATGCCCTAGGAGCTGTATCGGTGAAGATATTGCTTCAGCATATGTCTGAGATTTTGCTGCCTGTGGATTCCTCTAATATTTTTATGATTTCCCTTCTTATGTTTAAGTCCCTTATCAATTTTGAATTTATTTTTGTGTAAGTTGGTGGTCTAGTTTCATATTTTTGCATGTATCTGTCTAATTTTCCCAACACCATTTATTGAAGAGACTGTCTTGCTCCATTGTATGTTCTTACCTCCTTTGTCAAATATTAATTGAGCATAGTGGTTTGGGTCAATTTCTGGATTATCATTCTATTCCATTGGTCTATATGTCTGTTCTTGTGCCAGTACCAGGCAATTTTGAGAACACTACAAAGGAAGATAAACAACCCAATCAAAAACTGGGCAACGGACCTAAATAGATACTTTTGGAAAGAGGACATACGGAAGGCCAAAGGACATATGAAAACATGCTCAAAGTCACTAATCATCCAAGAGACGCAAATCAAAACAACAACACGGTACCATCTCATACCTGTCAGAATGGCTATCATCAACAAATCAACAAATGACAAGTGCTGGCGAGGATGCGAAGAAAAAGGAACCCTCTTACACTGCTGGTGGGAATGCAGACTGGTGCAGCCACTGAGGAAAACAGTATGGAGTTTCCTCAAAAAACTAAAACTACAACTCCCATTTGACCCATTAATCCCACTTCTAGGAATATATCCTAAGAAATCAGAAACACCAATCAGAAAGGATATGTGCACCTCTATGTTCATAGCAGCACAATTCACCATAGCTAAGATTTGGAAACAGCCTAAGTGCCCATCAGCAGATGAGTGGATTAAAA
>NW_005364596.1:177912-190901 GCF_000412655.1 Myotis brandtii | reverse complement strand
AATATCACATGATCTCACTCATTTGTGGAATATAATGAACAACATAAACTGATGAACAAAAACAGATCCAGAGACAGAGAAGCATCGATCAGACCATCAAACCTCAGAGGGAAGTTAAGGGAGGGTGGGAGTAAGGTGGAGAGATCAACCAAAGGACTTGTATGCATACATATAAGCCTAACCAATGCACACAGACACCAGGGAGGTGAGGGAATGAGTGGGGATGTGGGGGAGCAATGGGGGAATAAGGACACATATGTAATACCTTAATCAATAAAGAAAAAAAAGAAAATTAGATCTTTTCCCCCCTATTTTGTTAGCATGTAAAAGTATGCAAAATTAAATAAACAAAATATTAACTAAGAAGGGCAACTAAATGTTTGAGAATGGAGATATGAAGTTGTCCTAATGGCTATGCCACTATGGTATTGTGAGTTCTAAAAGACTTATTGACTATACAACTTGAGATGCAAGTCCACTTTTACAAGCAATAGATGCATCACAGAAATTATGATTTTCAAAGCCACTGTCCAATGGTGCTATGATCTGAACGTGTCCCTCCAAAATTCATGTTGAAATTCTAACCCCCAGAGGTGACAGCATTAGTCATTGGAAAGTGATTAGGTCATGAGGATGGAGCCCTCATGAATGTGACTAGTGCTGTTATTAAACGAACGCTACTGCGATCTCTAGACTTTTCTACCAAGTGCGGCTATGAAAAAGCTCTGCAACCTGGAAGAGGGCAATTACCTGACCATGCTAGCACCTGGCGCTCAGACCTCTAGCCTCCAGAACTGTGAGATATAGCTTTCTTTCCTTTATAAGCTACCTAGTCTGTAGCATTTTGTTAGAGCAGCCCAAATGGTCTAAGACAAATGAGCACTGTTACATATTCAAATAATTTCACTTTTCTATAAGAATTTAAACTGTTTTATTATGTCATATTCTTATTGAGAATAAAATCGTTGGTAGGCTAAGTAAATTTACAAAGCTAATTAGATAGGTCTATAATGTGTAATATGCAGTAATGATATTAATAATTGCTGCTATTAAATGAGTGCTTAATATGGGCTAAGCACTGATTTATGTGACTTAATAAATGAGCTTATTTAATCTTCAAATTCTATAAATTAGGCAATATTAATGCCATTTAGCAATGTCAAGCAAGGCTGATATTAATTTTATTAATTAATTACACCCATGTTCTTAAAAACTCTGCTCTGCTTTCCCCTGCTGTGAACTCAGATTGTTTGACAGCTGTGGACTGTTAGATAAGGCCGGTGGTCCATTCTGTTATTACAATACTTCTGGTAGTCTGTCTTACCATCCTACATTGCATTCTAGACATGTCTTCAAGTATAAGGCAGGTATAGTTCTTAATTTTTTAATCATTCACTCAATGGATATATATTGAGCATTTACTACTTTCCAGGTACCATTCTCTTCCAGGTACTGGGAAAAAGATCATATGAGTGATGTATATCTCCTTGGAATGAAGTACGAATAGTATTCTAGCAAAAGTATGCTTATCCATATGGAATATAAAATTAAAACAACCACATATAATCAGAGGGAAAAGCTTTAAGTAGAAATGGTCATATGCTCTATAATTTTCTTAATAGTATTTGTCACACATTTATTCATTTACTCATCTGTTAGATATTACTAACAATAAATCACTAATAAATGGAATAGGTTTAACAATAAAATACAAATTATAATTGAAAAATTTTTATACTTTTATTGTTTCAGCAGTTTGAAATGACTTTTCTTATGCAATTTATATTCAGTTTAGGTCAAGCACTCTCAGTGTTTTGTTACAACATAATTTCATAATTACTAACCTAAAAGAAGTCAAGTTTAAAAGAGTAATTTATTTTCATACTTTAGATATATTTTTAAGATTTACAGTAATAGAAAAATAACATTATTAATAGCTATAACATTGGAGTGCTTTCTATGTATTTTATATATTTGTATTTTACATATTAATATATTCAATATCCATAAAAACTGTTTAATAAATATTCAGTTACCTTCTATATGCTGAAAATTCCAAAACCTATATTTTAACTTTATTATAGATAAAATACTTACACTACAGAGGTTCAACACTTACTTACAATCATATAATAGAGCCAGAATTTTAGTATAAGCATTTTGCTTCCAATTCTATATATTTCCTGCAATATAAAACTAATTTCCTCTATGACCTGTTATTCAGGCAGAGAGAATATCTAAAGCACAGTTTATAAAATGTCCTTCTGAATTCATAAACTGGGAAATTAGCTCTGTTGAATTTGACTATCATTATTTGGCCAGAGGGAAAAAATTAACGTTATGTATGGAGGTTTACTGGAAGGGGCACAGGGAACGAAGGCATTTGATATAGCCCTGTTCAAACATCTCACTTTTGAACAGCAAAAAATATTCCATAAATAATATTTTGAATATTAATCATTTGATTATTTTGTGAGCAGTACTCACAACAAAACCAATATTTTTGGAGATATATAAACTTACACAAACATAAAATTTGTGAGGGATGGGAGAAATTGCCATGATGTGATCATTAACAAATCTGTGAAGCATTTTATGGGAGCAGAATTTATTTCATTTTTTTTTCTGAAATATTATCTATAATGTATATGTGCAAGTCCTCAGATTGCTAACATAACCCTATGGGCTCATTCTATTTAAGAAACATGAGGCTGAAATGGAATGCTGCATGAGATTAATAGAAAAAGAGATAATGAAAATGTGACTTCCATAAAAAAGTAATCTGATCTGGAAAGAAATAGAGCTGGGCCTTGTAGAACTCTAGCTTTGCACCTTTGAACAGTTATTTCCTTTTAACCTAGAAGTAGCTATATATTAGCAAGGGAAGGAAACATTTCTATGAAGAGTGTACAGTATGTGAGTCATATGGAATGAGTTTTATAAAATAATGCACAGCATAACCAAGAAGAAGGTAGAGGGATGTTCTTTAATATGGAAAAAACATCAGTTATACAAAACAATTTTTAAAATTAAAGATTTTTTATGCAATTAGGGCATTAATATCACAGAAACTTGACAAATTTAGGAACACAGTGAAATATAGAGGTTATACATTTAAGCAAGCCAAACTAAGGAATTCAAGATCAAACTGTCATAACAGGAAATATAATCAGTTAAATTATTCATTTAAAAATCTAAATAATATTGAAAAATCAGTCATTCATGAAATATTATTAGATTCCTCCAAGTATAAAAAATTATACTGTTTTTGATGATGCTTATACAGTCAAAATATTTTTCAGTCACCTTTATTAGTTTATTTTAAAAAACAAAAAATAGAGGAAAGAAATACCCTATTTTCCATCACTCTGTAAGTACATAAACAAACCAATTTAGCCATACATCAAACTATAGAAGTACTTACAATAATTTATGATCATGGAAACACCTACATAATTCTAAATTTACAGCACCACATTTCCTGAGCACTCAAAAGTAACTTTTCAATTGTTAAGATTTTTTAAAAATACAGTTTGCCTTAACTAATAGATTTCTTCTATTTTATAGACAAGTCACATAAAAATAATCTCAGATTTCAAAGTGAATTTATTTTAGAACTATTTGTGGTTTCCAAAATATCTTAGTTGATTTTAAAGTAGAAAAAATAAATATATTTCTATACCAAGATTTAATTCTAAATTATTCCATGTATATATTTTAGGCCAACTTAGTGTCTGGACAAAACATGGAACTGTAATGTTAATGATAGGAATTATAATTACACAAAATATAACATTTGAGTCTTCTCTTACTGATGAATCAGTTAAAATAGTAAAATAACCAGTAAGAAAATATCTCTGTATCTTCATATATATTCCTTAAGGCAACTATGGAATATAAAACTATCTCCTTCATATAGCAACTAATAATAGGACAAATAATCGGGTACTACAGCTAGAAGGAAACTTGACAACCAGTTTATCCATTATTACATCTCTATATTTAATATATTCTTGGTTGATCATTCCTAAACAGAATAACATTCTTAAAATATTGGGTACAGATTTTAATATTGTATGGCTATTGCGTTACATTTTATTTGTTTCCACAGAAAAATTAAATCGCAAAATAATTGGAAATCACATATCAAAAGAAAGCTATTAATCTGTTTGATTTCCAAGTTGAAAAAATAAGTACCCCAAAACTATAAAACAAGTTCTCTTATCACTTAACCAGTGACCTTATGCACAAAATTCATATGAGGAGGGGGTAAATCCCTCAGCCCAGCCTACAGCCTTTTGTAATCCGGGACCCCTCAAAGGAAGTCCAACTGCCGGTTTAGGCCCTATTGGGATTAAACCGGTAGTTGGACATCCCTCTCACAGTCTGGGACCCCTCACTCCTAACTGCCTGCCTTATCGCTCCTTATTGCCGGCCTGCTTGCTCCTTACTGCTTGGCTCACCGCTCCTTAGCGCTGCCTTGGAGGCAGGAGAGGCTCCCACCACCAGAGCTGCGCTTGCCAGCGGGGAGCCTGGCTTCTGCTGAGTGGTGCTCTCTCGCTGTGGGAGCACACTGACCACCAGGGAGCAGTTCCTGCATTAAGTGTCTGTCCCCGGTGGGCTGTGCGCATCATAGCCACCGGTCATTCTGGTTGTTCTGCCATAATCGTCGCTGGGCTTTCATTATATAGATGTGAGTGCTATATTTGCCAAATCTAACTTTTTTTTTATATTCATTAAAGGTAGGTGTAAACAAATATCTTAGTTTGTAAAGTCCTATGACACGTTCATAAGTGTCCCACTTTGGATGATAAATTATATGGTAATCAGCATTAGGCAGAGCCACTATCCCCACAATTTACCCATCTGATGTGCAAAAAGGTTTCATAGTCTTTGTAGTCTGATCAAATGGGCTTAGGAGCAGGCTTTTATAATTTATGTGCTATCTAAATTATGCTCAAAACATGTGCATCTAATGGTTCAATCAGGTAACAATTCTAAAATTACAGAAGCAGAAATTGTTTTAAAAATTCCAGGTTATGAATACTATACCATTTCTGTTAAATATAGCATTGATAATATAGTATATATAATATCTCAGAAGAAATTTCTTCCCCCAGTAGCCTTCCATTTTTTCCATAGGGGTATTACCCTACTTAGTGTGTTTATTAGTTTGTTTCTTTCTTGCTTGTTTTTATTTGTTTTATATTGCCTCAGGGACAAGGAACATAATGAATTTAATGTTTTTAGAGTCTGGAAAAATAAAAGAGTGACTTTGAGATTACTTTTGCTTTCTACTCTGTTATTTTTTCCCGAGGAAATAAATCCCAAATATACAATAAAAATAAATGACGTTAGAAAAGGAGAACACATTGAATGAAAAAATGTTTTGTATTTTTAAATGTTGTTCTACCTCACAGTTCCCTCTATTAAATAATTTTATCACAAGGCATAACAAATTGTTACAGATAGACATTGAAAAACAGAAAGCAAAAAACAAAATTTTATTTAAAAAAAATTCTAGCTATAAAGATACCTTAAAAGTATAGTTGGTTGGTAATGAGGCTTTTGTTTTAATTACAAAATACTTTGTCATCATGCCATATCACTAAATGCAGTTATAATAAATATTCAGTTATTTTTAGGGAAATACTACTAAAATATAGTTTGCTACATGATTGTGCTAGTTACGATTGTTTGATTACAAGAAACAGAATCCTTGCAAACTTTCATTAAAATAATAATTTTACTATTAACTCTGACTGTCCAAAGGTAGAAAATCAACTTCCACTTCTTACCCTCCATACTCTGTTTTAGATATTTTATTTTTTGTCTAAGATGGACCATTATACAGCTGTCTAATTTTTCTTATTTAGATTTCCTGATAGTATTAGTTTTAATTCATTATGCTTTGGTAGACTGAGGTCTATGAAATGTTCAATGTATAGTAATATTTTTATTAAAATGGCATTAAACTTGATACCTCTTCTTCACTTAATGATGTATTTATGACTTCAGCACTAAGAAAAGTTACTCTATAGATCAATGGTACTAATTTAATCACATTAACACTGATTTTTTGAAACTGATTATGTTTTATTCTTTGTTTTTGTTCATAGGATGTATGCAGGCAGATATTACAGAAATATGTATATGTTTACTGTAACCTTGCCCTTTACTAGTATTTCACTTAATTTTTCACCATTGCTTTTTTCTTTTTAATGTCTTTTTTTTATTCTGTTATGTTCTGGATTATTCTGTAAGGTGCCAAAAATTGTTTTTAGGATGAAGTTGGTTATAAATAATGCAATAATTTGTGCTTTAAAATACATACTTATAATTATAGAAAATAATGTTTTATATTATTTTTAAGTAGGAGTGTACTTTTTAAATGATAAAATTAAATATTTCAGAAATGTGTAAGGAAAAAGAGTCAGTTTATCGTGATATTTGCTCAACTTTTATATCAATTCATTGTATTTCATATTTCATGTCTCAGACTCTTAGCCATTATTTTTATTATACTATTTCTATTATATACTATACAATATATTATATCATATTAATTATATACACTGCATACAATTTACTTTTTAAAATATCTGAGTTTTTGAAGTAAAGTTTAATACTGCAGTTTTAAAGAATTGATTTAGAGAGAACCAAGATGGCGGCATAGGTAAACACCGGAGTTTGCTGCCTCGAACAACCACTTCAAAAATACAACTAAAAGATGGAACGGACATCATCCAGAACGGCATAGGTAAACACCGCAGACTGCTGCCGCAAACAACCACTTCAAAAATACAACTAAAAGACGGAACGGACATCACCCAGAACCACAGGAAGGCTGGCTGAGGAGAGACTCTTCAACTAGAAGGAAAAATAACAGCACACCGAGGCTCAGAGGAGGCGCAGTGTGGAAAATACTCAGGTGCGGAGGTGCGCGCGCAAAGCGGGCTGGTGGCTGAGAGCGCGGTTGTCGTTTTCGGTCAGGGGGGAGTCTCAGACTCTGAGCTCCAGATACGGGTGAATCGCTGGGGACTCGGACTCAAACGGGAGAAGCGGGAGTGTCTGGCATCAGTTGGAAGGCAGCTTTCCCTCCGAGGTTTGCAGCGGTTCCTGGGGTTCTGAGAAGCAGAGCCTCTGGGAACGGGACTGAGAGGGGCCATTACCGCTCCCTCCGCCCGCCCTGTTGAGCCCGCCCCGCCCAAGCCCTGCGCAGAGCCATTTGCCAGATCGCCTCAGGCAAAGGCTAGATTAGCACCTCCCCAGAGGACAGAAGTTTTCCGCGGCAGACACAGCTGATTCACACAGCCAGTCGGCCTGGTGGTCAAATCCCTCTAGTATTAACTACAACAATCAAGGCTCAACTAGAACAAGACTGCGCACAAAGACCACTAGGGGGTGCACCAAGAAAGCATAAAAAATGCGGAGACAAAAAAACATGACAGAAATGGAGGATATAGAGCTAAAAATCGCAATTTTGAGGGCTTGCAAAAATGTGCTAGAAGCTGTCAATAAACTTGAGGAGAGAGTCACGAAAACTAATGAGACCCTCGATGCTATGATAAAGAACCAACTAGAAATTAAGCATACACGGACTGAAATAAAGAATATTATACAGACACCCAATAGCAGACCAGAGGAGCGCAAGAATCAAGTCAAAGATTTGAAATGCGAAGAAGCAAAAAACACCCAACCGGAAAAGCAAAATGAAAAAAGAATCCGAAAATATGAAGATAGTGTAAGGAGCCTCTGGGACAGCTTCAAGCGTACCAACATCAGAATCATTGGGGTGCCAGAAGATGAGAGACAGCAAGATATTGAAAACCTATTTGAAGAAATAATGGCAGAAAACTTCCCCCACCTGGTGAAAGAAATGGACTTACAGGTCCAAGAAGTGCAGAGAACCCCAAACAAAAGGAATCCAAAGAGGACCACACCAAGACACATCATAATTAAAATGCCAAGAGCAAAAGACAAAGAGAGAATCTTAAAAGCAGCAAGAGAAAGAGTCTCAATTACCTACAAGGGAATACCCATACGACTGTCAGCTGATTTCTCAACAGAAACTTTGCAGGCCAGAAGGGAATGGCAAGAAATATTCAAAGTGCTGAATACCAAGAACCTACAAACTTTATCCCTTTATCCAGCAAAGCTATCATTCAGAATTGAAGGTCAGATAAAGAGCTTCACAGAAAAGAAAAAGCTAAATCACCACCACACCACTAAACCAGTATTATACGAAATGCTGAAAGGTATCCTTTAAGAAGAGGAAGAAGAAAAAGGTAAAGATACAAATTGTGAACAACAAACATGCATCTATCAACAAGTGAATCTAAGAATCAAGTGAATAAATAATCTGATGTACAGAATGAACTGGTGATTATAATGAATCAGGGACATAGAAAGGGAATGGACTGACTATTCTTGGGGGGGAAAGGGGAATGGGAGATGCGGGAAGAAGGGAAAGGGGTGTGGGGGGTGCGGGAAGAGATTGGACAATAATCGTGCACCTATGGATGAGGACAGTGAGTGGGGAGTGAGGGCTGAGGGTGGGGTGGGAATTGGGTGGAGGGGAGTTATGGTGGGAAAAAAGAGGAACTAATGTACTAATCTGAACAATAAAGATTCAATTAAAAAAAATAAAAAAAATAAAGAATTGATTTAATCACTGTCTTAATATACCTTCACCAGAAAACATGTCTGGAGAAAAGGTTTGTTTTAATATTCCTACTGTAGAATGTAAAATAGCACTTCACGTTGAGGCATATTCAACAGCTGTCTTATGCCAGGAAAGCCTATGCATTATAACCTTTGCCAACTGTGGATAATAAGGGAGAAAAATGTGTGTAAGAATAAACATGTACACTTTGTGTCTATATAAATTTTGCCTTTGGGTTTTTTAAAGTGAAATTGCTGTCACTATTTCCAACACTAAAATTATAGCTATCAGTTTGACTTACAGTGAACTTATTTAACAAATTGTGGCTTCTAGTATAACCTTTAAAATTACTTCATTGTTACCTTCTCATCTAAATTGGTCCTTGATGTGAGGCTCCCCAGAAAAACCAAGAATATAATATACAAAAGTTGAACAATAAATGATCCTACACAAGCGAGCAACTCATGATGTTGGACAAAATGACAAGTGCCCACGTGCTCAATTTGACAAATGGGTTGTTCTTTCTCCAGAAGTTAACATAACCAGTTTGGGTCCCTGTTTAGTGGGACCAAAGAATAGAGCTTAATTTTTATTGTGGTGGGTAACATTGACCACACTTTGATGCAGAGCATGTATTTAGAAGTCTGCTTTAGTAAACAGTAACTTAAAAGAAAAGTTTTGCTTGAGAAGGTGAATTCGCAGGAAATCATATTTCATAGAAAGAAGATATAAACATCTAGACTTCTTTATGTACAACAAAAAAGTATTCAAATGTGGTGGTAGTCACTAAAAGATTATTGGCAATCACCTCTTTAGTTCAATACATTCTACTGGATTATGATCACTATCAATGACATCATCTTAAAAAAATCAAGACATGGTAGTATATGCACAGATATGCATTAAAATCTCCATCAATAATATATTTTAATTACCTCCCATAAATCCTAAATATTTAAAAATAGCCTGATGAGAATTATGTTATCATTCCTATTTCAGATAAAGAATACTTACTTTAGCAAGGATCAGTTATAGTTTAGTAAGGATCTAAAATAGCGGACTTCAAGAAGCTCAAAGTAAGAATGGAAGACATGAAAAAAGTCAAGAAAGCAATATATGACCAAAATGGAAATACCAATAAAGAAGTAGAAAATCTAAAAGGAAACAAAATAAATCTGGAGCTGAAAAGTATAATAAGTGAAATTTTAAAAATTTACAAGAGGAATCCAAAAGCAGATTTAAATAGGCATAAAAAAGAACCAATAATTTAAAAATAAGAAAATTGAAATTATTGAGTCAGTGGACCAGAGAGAAAATAGCCTGAAGAAAAGTGGACAAAGCCTATGTAAGTTGTGAGGCACCATCAAACAAAATTGTATACAAGGGAATGGGCATACCAGCAAGCAGAGTGAGAAAATAGCAGAAAGAATAACTGAAAAATATAATAGCTGAATACTTCCCAAATTTAATAGAAGGCATAAATATAAACATTCAAGAAGCTTAAGAAATTCCAACTATGATAAACTCAGAGAACCACACTGAGACACATTATAATCAAGTAGTTAAAATACTAAGACAAAGAGAAAACCTTAAAAGCAGCAAAAGAGACACAACTCATCACATACAAGTGATCCTTAATAAGATTCTCAGCAGATTTCTTATCAGGAACTTTGGAAGCCAGAAGCCAGTGGGCTCATATATTTAAAGTATAAAAACAAACACACCACAACCACCACCACCAAAAAATGCCAACTAAGAATACTATTTTTGGCCCAACTGATCTTCATAAGTGAAGAAGAAATTAAGATGTTCTGGATAAAAAAAAGTGAAAAGAGTGAGGCCTGCTCTGCAATAAATGCTAGAGTTCTTCAGGTTGAAATGAAAGGACACTGGAAAATAACTGAAGTTGTATGAATAAATAAAAATTACAGTAAATGTAAGCATATGAAAATTTAAAAAGCTAGTCATATTATAAATTTGGTTTGTAAATTCATATTTTTCTACATAAATGTGCATGTTATTTTAGTTAAGATGGTATAAATTCAACTAGAGTGTTATAAGTTTAGGATTTAAAAATGATATTCAACCTTTTTCATCTTGTGCCACACATAAACCAATTACTAAAATTCTGCAACACACCAAAAATATATTATATTTTTTGTCACTCTAAAAAAACACAGGTATAATTTTGATTCACTCACACTGAATGACTATTATTGTGTTAGTTGTTGTTATTTTTTTAAATTTGACAATCTAAGGGAAAAAAAGGTCAATGCCCCTAACTAAATAGTCAGGTATTGCATGTTTTAAACCTCAGAGGGAAGGTAGGGGAGGGTGGGGGTGAGGGAAGGTAAGGGAGGGTGGGGGTAAGGAGGGGAGATCAACCAAAGGACTTGTATGCATGCATATAAGCCTAACCAGTGGACACAGACATCAGGGGGGTGAGGGAATGAGTGGGGGGATAGGGGGAAAATGGGGGGATAAGGACACATATGTAATACCTTAATCAATAAAGAAAAAAATTCTTGTGGCACACTGTTTTAAAATCACTGGTATAGAATATACACAAAAGAAAATGAGAAAATATTAAAACACTAGACTATAAAACATCAACTAAATGCACAAGTAAATAGTAATGCAAAAATGAAAGACAAGAAAGCTATATAAGGCATATGGAACAAAAAAAGCAAAAAAGAAACACATTACATATTAATAAAAAGTTCAATATAGCAAAATGATATAACAATAATAACCATTTACACACAGACTCTCAAAATATATATAGCAAAAATGACAGAATTAAATAGAAAAATAGACAGTTCTTCACTCTCAATAATGGATAGAAGATAAGGAAGAAAATAGAGGTCCTGAGCAATAATAAAGCAACTAGATCTAACAGACATATTCAAAACACTATAGCCAACAACAACAGAATACACATTATTTTCAAATGCACATGGGATGTTTTCCAGGGCAGGCCATATTTTAGATCACAATTAAGTCTCAACAGATTCTTAAAAATAGATATACAAAGTATTTCTTCAACCACAGCAGGACAATTCTAGAAGTCAATAGTAGAAGGAAAACTGGAAAATTCACAAATTTGTAAAAAAAAATCACCTCTCTTAAATAACTAATGTTGCTCCTGAGAGTATATACCTTGACTATGAATATATTCTTCCTTAGCAAAAGGGGTAGGAGATTGAACTGAATGGGCTGCTTATGCTTCTCAGTTTTTTGCACCATCACTGATAAATGTATTATTTATTCTTTATTTCCATTCCTGATTAAAAGCTACATATAATCTTTTTGGGGGGGGGTCAAAAATGTTCTTGATATTTATGGTTCATCCAGAATCTCTCTATATAACACTAATAGAGGCCCGGTGCATAGATTCATGCACCGGTGGGGTCTCTTGACCTGGACTGCAGGGATTGGGCTGAAACTGGCTCTCGGACATCCCCCGAGGGGTCCCAGATTGTGAGACCCCTCCTACAGGCCCAGTCCCCAGGACCTGGACACCCACTGACTCCCTCCTCCCTCCTCTCTGGGTCCAGGGTGCAGGTGAACCAGATTCGGGGCCAACAGTGCCCAGCAGTAACCTAACCCATGGCCGATTCCACAAGGAATTGGGCTCCCTCCTCTGCTGGTCAGAGTGTCTGCCCCCTGGTGGTCATTGCACATCATAGCTACCGGAGGGAATGGTTGAACAGTCAGATGGTCACTTAGGCTTTTATATATATAGACTAGAGGCCCAGTGCACAAAATTCGTACATGGGTAGGGCCCCTAGGGCTGGCCAGTAATCAGGACTGATCAAGGCCTTCTGCTGCCAGCTGGGCCTCCCTTCCCTGGCTACCAGCTGTGGCTGAGGCCTTCCTTCATTCTGCACCACCCCCTAGTGATCAGCACACATCATAGCAAGTGATTGAACTCCCAGTCTCCCAGTTGAACTCCTGAAAGGACAATTTGCATATTAGGCTTTTATATATAGAGATTCTGTTCTTCTCCCTTAACTATCTACACTAATAAAAGAGAAACATGGTAATTGGCGTACGACCGCTACCCTTTTCATTGGCTAATCAGTGAGTATATGCAAATTAACTGTCAGCCAAGATGGCGGCCGGCAGCCAGGCACTGAAGCAAACAGGGAGGCTTGCTTGCTTCAGTGACTGCGGACTCCAACGTTCCCCACCTAACTTGCCAGCCTCTCAGTTGCAACTCTAAGCAACTATATACTATGTTGCAAATAAGAAGCTAAACATTGTATCGATGTTTTCAGCAGTGAGGCCTCAGAGCTAAAGCTGGCCCAGAAAAAAAAAAAAA
>NW_005364596.1:159720-176960 GCF_000412655.1 Myotis brandtii | reverse complement strand
CCCCAATCGGCCCTGCTCTGAGCCTGACCAGGGGCTGCACTTAGGGATTGGGCCTGCCCTCTGCCACCCGGGAGCAGGCCTAAGCCAGCAGGTCGTTATCTCCCAAGGGGTCCCAGACTGCGAGAGGGCACAAGCCAGGCTGGGGGACCCCCCTCCCCACCCCCCCGAGTGCACAAATTTTTGTGCACCGGGCCTCTAGTGGAGTATAATAATCATAGAGATTTAGAGCTAAAAGTGCATATGAAATCATTTAGGTTCCCCAGATCAAGAACTTTCTTCTAATCCAAACTACTCATTTTATAGATGAGATAATAAATATTGTTTCCTTAGACATTCCATAGTTAGTTTCTTACAGGTACCAAATCTATTGATTCCCTGTCCAGCACATTTTCCAGTATGAATATTCATCAATTATGCCCACCTAATTACCCACATAAATTTCTTCTTTGAAGCTGCTCCCATCTGGCTTTTTCTCCATTTTGTATGTTGACATCATTACCCTAAAAATGCACTGCAACATCATGTAGTTGTCCATCAGGCATCTCTGTCCTTGTCTCTCAACAGGAAATCTCCTCACCTTTCCCTATAAATTTCTCCCCATATATATCTCCATTTATTCCATCACCCTCTCCCATGCTTCAAAATTGTTCTTACAAAGGATACTATTAATATGTTGATGGCAAACTCATAGTCATTTTCTTCATTGAACTTTGATTTGTGTTTTTAACCTCTTTTTTAAATCATTTGTCAAATAGTTTTACTCCTATTATTTCCATAACTCTGAAAAACATAGGAGATGCTAAAGAAGACATAGGGTAGCCGTTTAGAAGTTCAATTCTCTTTCCCATTGGCACATCTTTCATTGATATTTTATTTGCAACTTTTTCTTAGAATTTTTCACTATCACCTCTTGCTCTATCCAGCCTTTAACTGCTATTATTGTCCTCAAAATTGTTTCAGAGTTCCTTTTTCTTCTCTGCTGATATAAGCCTCTTTAATTGTCCTTAACCTAATAATCTGTATTTCCAACTGATATCTCTACCTAAAGGTTCTGCAAACATTCAAATTCCTTCTTTTAAAGATGAATTCATTAACTTCCTTCCCAACCCCATGTCCTCTTCACTAGTGCTCCTGGTCTATTCTAAGACTATAATATTTGACAAGACACTTTAACAAAAAACTGATTTCTCTCCTTTCCTTCTCTCTTATATTCTATTAGAGGCCCAGTGCACAAATTCATGCACAAATTCATGCAGGAATTCGTGCACTGGTGGGGGCCCACCGGCCCGGCCCCGATCAGGGTGGATCGGGGCTGGGCCTGTTGGGAGGAGGAGATGGTGGGATTTTGGCCAGCCAGCCCACCTGGATCAGGGCCTGATCAAGGCCCCTGATCAGGGCTGGGTCAGCTGGGGGAAGGGACTGCAGGAAATTGGCCCTGCCCTTGATTGGAATTGGGGGGCCGACTGGCGACGGGGCTGGCCATGGGTAGGGGCTGTAGGAGGTGGGCTGGCCAGTCCTGCCCCTGAATGGGGTGGATGGGGGTGCCGATCGGGGGCCAGCAGCCTGGGGGAGGGGCCATGGGTGGTTGGGCAGCTGTCTCTGCCCCTGACCAGGGTGGGGTGCCGATCTGGGTTGGGGCTGGGTGAGGGGAGGGGCTGCAGAAGATTGGCCAGCCAGTCCTGCCCCCTACTGGAATGGGGGGGGGGGCGATCAGGGATGGGGCCGGCAGGGGGGAAGGGCTGCAGGAGGTTGGCTGGCCAACCCCACTCCCTATTGGGGTGAGGGGTGGGGCAGACAGAGGGAGGGGCTCCAGAAGGTTGGCTGGCCAGCCCTGCTCCCTATTGGGGTGAGGGGTGTGATCAGGGGCAGGCCAGCTGGGGTGAGGGGCTGCGGGCCTATCATACTAGGGTAGGCTAATGGGGGCACAGCTGGTGGGGTGGGAGGAGGGGGAAGGAGAGGGCATTTGGCCAGTAGGCCTGGCTTTTTTTATTTTTTTATTTTTATTTTTGGCAAGCCCATCTCTTGATCGGGTGGGAGAGTCAGATCAGGGGCAGGCTGTCAGCGGGGAGGGGCCACAAGGTTGGCCACAGGCCCCACTCCCTTATCAGGCTGGTCCGCAAGCCACAGTGGGCGTCATGGCGACCAGTTGTTAGATCCTTATGGCCGAGAGGTGCCTCATGCACCTCCTGGTGGCCGGTCATTTGGTCATTTTATTCGTGATGCCTCTTAGCCTTTTATTATTATGATGTGCAAGTGGTCAAAAAGCCCTGTAGAAACTACTTCCTAAATTTCTCTCAAATGTGTCCCTCTTGCTCTAGTTTTATTGCCCATGCCCAAGTTTAGATCCTCGTCTTTCATCTGAACATAATAATACATTTTCAAATGTCTCCCAGCCACCATCTCTAATTCATTCCCCAATGCTGCCGGAATTATCTCCTAAAATAGATTTAATTATGTAAGTTTTTTTAAATAATCCCCCATAAATTTTGTCTTGATGTTATATCTTGGTTTGAAGAGAATTTAAGATACTCCACAGAAACATGTAAAAATAAAACATTAAAAAACAAAGAATTTGAAGTGAAACAAAAACATCCTGACACGAGGGGTGAAGATCAAGCCCTCTAATCCTGTGTGTTTTCTACCAACAGACACATATTTGGCTTTGAGCCTTAAAATAGGCAGAGCATGAGGGAAATATGACTTCCAATAACTGTTTCTACATATGTTTGCTTCTTCTGGTGGATATTATGTTCCTTGGGGGAGGTTATGTATGGATTTTGTTTGTTAAAATTTATTTTCTTTAGAATGTAGTACAGTACTTTGTGGACATGGACAGAAGCACTGCCCCTCATTGAATGTATAGTTCTGCCTTGTTAATATCTTGAAATTCATATTATTTTTTAAATTTCTTTTGGTGTTTGCATAAACACTACAAAATTATAAGTGCTAAATATAATATATAAAAAATACATTCAGCCCGGCTGGCATGACTCAGTGGTTGAGCATCTACCTATGAACCAGAATGTTATGGTTCGATTCCCAGTTGGGGCACATGCACGGGTTGCGAGCTGGATCTCTGGTGAGGATCATGCAGGAGGCAGCTGATCAATGATGTTCTCTCATCATTGATGTTTCTATCTCTCTCTCCCTTTCCCTCCCCCTCTGAAATCACTACAGATATATTTTTAAAAAAACACATTCAGAGCCTATGTACTTATATCACTATCTCAAAACACTCACTCACACACAGAGTTTAAAACATTGATAAGAAATCAGTTTTCCCATGCATTTCCTCACCCTGTTTTGTACATCAGCTATTCTTTTCATAAACGATTTTACCAGGTGACACAGTCTTTCCTTAGAGCTACATGATTTATTGAGAAACATTATCAAGATTGGCAATCAGGTAAGTACTGGACATGCTATAACTAAATATGCTCTACACAGAACCAAAATACATGTTCTTATAACTAGAACTATGCAATCAGAGTATATGTGTTTGGGAGCAGAATGAGAAGGGTGCATCTGGTATTCATTTGGAAAAGAAATTGAAGAAACTATTATTAGAGATTATAGATTGTCTTCTAAAATTTACAGCTTTTCTGGAATGATTCTGGTTGTGGGAATAAAGTGGCATTTTGAATGCTATTGCTATTTTGAATAACGGCACTGTAAGCATTTCTGGTATGCTCTTCAATTTGTATATATTATTTATGTCTATTGTGAAAGTTGAGGTCTACAGCTGGGCAAAAATGACATTTTATGTGTTTTTGTTGATGAATCTGGAAGGGAAGAAACAAACGTTTTTAAGCTAAAAATTTATTGTAGCCATCTGATCTTTTCAACATTAATGTGATTAACAGAGGAAGGAGCATCATTAGTTTTTATAAGAAGATATTTCATTAAAATCATGAGCTTGGGCAACAACCGTGCATAGCATCAGGTACTAATCACAGACACATACTTCACAGGTTCTGGTGTTTCTGTTTGAAAGCTCTGCTGCCACAGCATTATACAGTCGCCATCTCGACATATTGTTGACAAGAACTGCCAAGCACCTCGACTTCATTTCTCACACAAGAGAGCAACAGAGTTGGAAATGATCTCCAACATGACACCGCTTATACTTTTTTCAGCTGGAGCACAGATACTCTCTCATTTGTACCCTCTTACCTAACCCACAGATTTTTTTCAACATTCCTCTAGTTTTAGAAAACGCAAATAAAATAAGAAATGTGTGGCTGTGACACCATTTTAAACACATCACCCATTCCGTACTAAAACTCGTACTTTCGTTCGAGTGTTGGGTGTCTCTTTTTTCTTTAACATTTTAGTACACAAACTGTGAGAGTGGTCTTGCACAAACAAGACAAAATATCACTTTGAATATTTTTAGGTGGGGTCGATTTTGATTGTGAATAAATGAGTTTTAATAAATACGTACTCTATGATTTATTTATGAATCAGTAACTCTCGATGATGTGCTGTTAGTGTTGGCCCTACCCAATTCATCCTAATTCTTAAGGGAAAGTGAGACTTCTCTAGTCTCAAACCTTCATTTTGGCTCCCAAAGCTGAGATCATTCTTGCTATTTATTAGAATTGTTCTTCCAAAGGCAGTAAGTAGCTTGTGCAGTCTTGGTAGTGGGATAGCAAAGTATCCTAGTGGGCAAGCATACTCCAGGGCTATGTAACTCAGTTTTTCATCCCTAATACCTAAGGTACTTTCTTCTTTGCAATCTGTGCCATTCATTCCCAAATACCAGTTGTTGATTTTATTTTTTGATTCCCTTTATATTTCAAAATAGCCAAAAAAATAATAAAATATTTCAATATAAAATAGCTTTTGTAGCATTCTTACAATGACTTCCCTGCTTTTGTCTTTTAAAGGAAGGATAATGTACAACAGCCTTCTAGTGACAACTGCTTTCTGAAATCAAGTATTATGAAAGCATTATTAACTATATTAAATTAGATAATCTATACTAATAAAAGGGTAATATGCTAATTAGACTGGGTCGACCAGATATCTTCCAGACATCTAACTTCTTTCCGGACAAAGCCACAGTGGCGGGGGCTGAGGCAGAGGCGGTCAGGGGCAATCAGGCCAGCAGGGGAGCAGTTACGGGGTGGCCAGGCCAGAAGGGGGGCAGTTAGGGGGCGGCCAGGCCAGCAGGGGGGCAGTTAGGGGGCGGCCAGGCTGGCAAGCAGAGTCGGTTAGGGGAGAATAGGCAGGCAGGAAGGTGAACTGTTAGGAGCCAGTGGTCCAAGATTGCAAGAGGGATGTTCGACTGCTGGTTTAGGCCCCATCCCGCAGGGGGGCAGTTAAGGGGTAACCACACATTGGGGGCAGTTAGGGGGCGGCCAGGCCAGCAGGGGGGCAGTTAGGGGGCGGCCAGGCTGGCAAGCAGAGTCGGTTAGGGGAGAATAGGCAGGCAGGAAGGCGAACTGTTAGGAGCCAGTGGTCCAAGATTGCAAGAGGGATGTTCGACTGCTGGTTTAGGCCCCATCCCTCAGGGGGGCAGTTAAGGGGTAACCATACATTCCCCAAGGTGTCCCGGATTGGAGAGGGTGTAGGCCGGGTTGAGGGTACCCCCTCCCATGCACGAATTTCATGCACCAGGCCTCTAGTTACTAATAAAATCCATAGATGCATGGCAGAGTAAAATAAATATGTGAGAAGTAGGTCCCCAGATTTGATCCATGACCTGGGCTGGACAGAGAAAGTAAAAAGATTCTGTTTAGCATACATTTTACAATTAAGAGAAAGAAGGTGCAAGAGTGGCAAAATGGGTGGGCTTAATTAACATCAATTTCCAAAATTGCCAGTGAACACTAACATAAAAATCTGAGTTCAGCAACATAATACTATATAATAGGACTAAAAACATAACTGACATTATAATATTTTGTATTCTTTTAATTTTTCAGAATGAGAGTTTAGAAATGAACTTAAATTGTTAATTGTGTATTTGAAACCATGAATGTGACACAGAAGTTTTGTTCCCCCCTCCTCTTCCTAGGTCATATTTAGTGCAGAAAAATTTCTTCTAATCAATGACTGGTATTTCCAAAAGATATAAAATCTGTACCTATGTTTGTAATAGGATGCTTCCGAATTTTGTAATTACTTTTGATATATAGCTTTCTCTCCTTGATTTATCTCTGATGTATCTCAACTATTAATGATTAGCTTATTTTAGACTACAACAATAGTCTTCAAAAATAGATAAATTCTGAATATGCATTAGAGTCTCAGACTACTTCTTCAATTTCTACCCTGTTTGGGTTATGCAAATATATGGATGAGCTGGCATTGAAGCCACCCACATCCTGGTACATACTAAACACAAATCAATTCTCCATTTGAAATAAGAATCAAATCCACATCCTCTGTGCCACACATTTGAAATTCTTGCCTTTTTTTAGCTAGCATGTATGTCAGCTCTTTCTTTTTCTTTTTGTGAACTTGCAGTCTCAGATGTTAGTTAAGTTTTACTATTCTTCAAAAGCATTTATTTGAAAAACATGTGAGTGGAAAATGAACATGCTAAACTAATTAGGATATGCAAATGTGGTTCAGTGGGACTGCTTTTTAAGTGAATCATACTTAGTTGAATACACAAGTAAAAGAAAATTTGTTTCAGTAACAATCTGGAAGTTAGTTCATGTGGAACAAATCAGGGCTTAAATTATAAGGATTAACTTTTCAGAATCTACTTTGCAGTTCACCTTTATAATAGAAGGAAACATAGACTCAAATCAGAGGCCCCTCATGGCATTTGGGGAGGTTTGGTAAGCCACAAGGGCCTTACCAAGTTTTTTATCCTCATTTAAAGTGAAGGAAGAGACTGAGAAAAGGACCTTCGAGGATTTACTTACTTCTTTCAAGGCAGTTTATAGGATATGCAAATGTGGTTCAGTGGGACTGCTTTTTAAGTGAATCATACTTAGTTGAATACACAAGTAAAAGAAAATTTGTTTCAGTAACAATCTGGAAGTTAGTTCATGTGGAACAAATCAGGGCTTAAATTATAAGGATTAACTTTTCAGAATCTACTTTGCAGTTCACCTTTATAATAGAAGGAAACATAGACTCAAATCAGAGGCCCCTCATGGCATTTGGGGAGGTTTGGTAAGCCACAAGGGCCTTACCAAGTTTTTTATCCTCATTTAAAGTGAAGGAAGAGACTGAGAAAAGGACCTTCGAGGATTTACTTACTTCTTTCAAGGCAGTTTAAAAAATGAGCAGGTGCAAATCTCTAACTATAGATCATAGGCATTTAAACCACTTTTCCAGTAAAAAAAACAAACACAATATTTCAAATCACAGAATAAAATATTTGGCATGTTTACTTCTAATACTCTGTTCTTGATACAGAAAGAATCACAAATGACATTAAAAGAGAGAAATAACATTAAGAGAAAAGGGGGGAATGACATTTAAGATATTTTTTAAAATCATGTCAAAATAATAATGTATATAGAAATGGATTTTGAGGTTATTTTAGACTGGGAATATATACTCAAAGTACCTATGCTATATTTAATATCTTAGATTTATTTTCCATAGATAGGAAGGGTTGGGATTTACTAAGTCACAGTTAAATCAAGAAATAAGCCAGAATGACTAAAAATGTTAATTTAGGTCGCATACCACTTAACCAACATATGTGACAGTTTTGTAAAGGTACTCTAGTTTTATGTGTAGTTACTTGTAAACCTGTTTAATTCAAAACATTACATTATTGCTCATATGCCAAAATAGGCATTCCTGTTTGTGTTTTTCTGATAAATATACCTTAGTGTAACAATTTTGTTGAAAAGAACATGTATAAAAATGTTCCTTTGCTTTAATCAAATCATTTCAGTTCTAGGAATCTCCTAAAGGAAGTCACCCAATTAGTCAAAGATTTATCTACAAAGATGTGAATCATAACATTTATAGTAGCCAAAAATTGTGGACAATCCTAATATCTAGAATAAGATAAGTTAATAATAAATTATGGTACATTTTTACAATGAAATGCTATATAGCGAGTAATAATATTTATAAGGAATTTTTATAGGGAAATTCTTGGTTAATTTTAAATAAAACAGGGACATAAAGCTTAGAATTAAACAGTATTATGAGTCTTTTTAAATATATTTACTTGATTTCCAGGACTTTTTTTTTAAAGAACAGAGAGAGAGGAAGGGAAAGAAAGAGAAAAAGAGAGAGAAGAGAAAGAGAGAGAGAGCGAGAGAGAGAGAGAGAGAGGTGAAAGAAGCATTAGTTGCCTCCTGTACTTGCCCCCAACCCAGGACCAAACCCAAAATCTAGGTATGTACCCTGGCCAGGAATCTCACCAGCAATCTTTCGGTGCTTGGGGTGATGTTCCAATCAACTAAGCCTTACTGACCAAGGCCAAGAATTTTAAATGCACTTTTAATTTGCATTTCTTTATAATTATGAAGTTAAACACTTTAGAAATACAATTACTGGCCGCTGGTATTACCTATATTACTAACTGTTTAGTCCAGTAAGTTGAAAAAGTTTTCCTGATAGGGCATCATGATCCATATATATTCAGTTGTAATAAGTGAATGATTACAAATCTTATAATTGTTTAATGCTGTCTGAAAAAAATACATCAACATTTCATTATTTCTATGATATGATCCAATGCTTTATATTAGGTCATTCCCCCCTTAGAGTTTTAATAAATGATGTTTTATTTGTTCTTCATTCAAGCTACAAATATTTGTTTAGCTCCAACTTTATACCATTCACTCTCAAGTTACCTTGGCGAAAACAGAAGTAAATATGGCATGGTCATGATCCACATGTAGTCAACAGTCTTGTGGAGGAGACCATGTATAAAACACTCATTCTCCAAGACAAATGTGCCCAGCTACAATGACCTAGGTGTCATCTACATGAGTTGATATGCTTGAGGATTTTAATTTTTTTGACAAGAGGGAGAGTAGAAAAATAATTGATACAAGAATAACTGAGAGAAATAGAAAAACAAAGCAAGCAAACAGCTCCAGTGGTGGTGGTGGTGGTGGTGGGGAGATGTTGGGAGTGTTGGGAGGGTGTTGGAGAGATGGAGCAAAAGAGATGGACACAGACAGCAGTGTGGTGATTGCAAGGAGAGTGGAGGTGTTTAGTGGGGCTAAATGGTGATGAAAAAAATATTTTTTAAATGAAGAAACATTAAAAAAAAAAAGAAATTAGCTTGCAGAGTCTTCCTTGGCCAGCTAGCTCAGTTGGTTAGAGCTTGATCCCAATACACCAAGGTTGCAAATTCAATCTCTATTTGAAACAAATAATGAATGCATACATAATTATAACAACAAATCAACGTTTCTCTCTCTCTCTCTCATCAATAAAACAAAGAAATAAAATTAGCTTACTTTTTTATTACCTGTTGATATCAGGAGATGATTTTGAGTTTTTGTGGAGATAAAGAATACAGGAAGAAGCCAAAGGAAATATTGTCAGAAGAGAATTAGGAAGTTTGGGATAAATGAATGTGGAACACAGATGTGAAAATGTGATATGAAGTTAGAAGTCAGTCTCTTCTGATTATTTCTTTTTACCTTGGAATCCTGGATGATTCTGTCTAATCCCTGGTCCCAAAGAAGATAGGAGCTTTAATGGGGGGAAGTCCTAAACAGGGCTTTCTCAAAGATTCGTTACCACAGGCCAGTTAACACACCCATACAGCACATGTGCTGCAGAAACTTAATAGAAAAGCAGGAGAGTTTAAAGGTGTGTGTATGCTACAGAGTACACAGAGGCCCGGACATGAACTCTCAGAGATAACTGGAGAGCCTTTATAGGGTGGAAGTAGCTTGAAGCCCTGAAGTTACAAGGTACAGAATAATGAGCTCGTGAAATATAGGCATGAGCATTTAAGTGAATTTCAACTTCGTAGTTATTTAACTTTATCATCCACAATGATGTGATAAGTGCATATTAGTTGTATAAACTGCAAATTGTCTGATTTCAACTAACCTAGTATTAACAGAATGTTTCCTCACTTACAGAATGAGGGTTTAGATTAGATAACATTCAGCATAAAACTTCCCATAAGCACGTGGCTCTACCCTTAGCACATAAAAGAACAATTAATTATAAAATTAAGGAGGAATACGGAATACCTTCACTGAATGATATTTATGTTGAATCAATTTTGACATCAAGACAAAGAAGAGGGCCTAGTCTGTGTGGCTCAGTGGTTGAGCGTCCAGCTATGAACCAGAAGGTCACAGTTCAATTCCCCATCAGTGCATATTCCCAGGTTGCAGGCTCGATCTCCAGTAGGGGCATGCAGGAATCAGCTGATCAATGATTCTCTCTCATCATTGATGTTTCTATTTCTCCCTTCCTTTCTGAAATCAGTACACACACACACACACACACACACACACACACACACACACATTTAAGACAAAGGACAGAGATAGACTGAGGGAGGAGCAAGTGCAAATGATGAAGAGACACAGAGTAATGTTTTAATAACAAAGAGCCTCATTTGAAAAACTCTAGAATGTAGGTCACAAGAAAGATAAGTCTAAGTCGGTGATAAAATCAGATTATGCAATTGTTTGGCTATCATCAAAATTGATATTGTAAGTAGTAGGGGATTGCAAAGGTCTTTGATCTGGCTAGTAGGAAAATATGTATTTTAAGAAGTAAATCATAAACTTAGTGAAAGGTGGAAGTTTTCAGAAGACAAGTTGGAGACCAGAAGAATAATTACGAGACTATTACAGCCCAGCTGGTGTGGCCCAGTTGGTTGAGTGTCCTCCCATGCATGAGATTGCTGGTTTGATTACTGGTCAGGGCACGTGCCCATGTTGCAGGGCTCGATCCCCAGTAGGAGGTATGCAGGAGGCAGCTGATTGATATTTCTCTCTCATTGATGTTTCTATCTCTCTTTCTCTCTCCCTTCCTCTTTCTCTAAAATCAATAAAAACATATTTTAAAACAGAGAGACTATTAGAATAATCCAGATAATAAAAGTTTAGGTAATAATCAAATTTCAGAAATGGACTCTATAATACTTCCACAGGTGTGGGAAATGAAGGAAGGGTGGAAAGTGAAGAAGACTACATGGTCACCTGGGGGACTCAAACACACTCTCCTAAGTTTATTAATTTGGTTGGTGTGGAGAAACGTATATGGTGTTTTGGGGAAGGCCTAACCAAAACACCATCTTGATCTTGTGATGATCAAGAAATCATGTAGCTCTGATGAATATTGCTACTAGGATACTTGCCAAATCTGTTTAGACCACTTGACATGATTTGCATCAGATGCTCAAGCTTTCCGTTGGAGGTAGACATGCAAAAAATAAGGCAAACTAAAGTTGTTACTGGTATGGGTTCAGATTAGGCTTAAACTCTTATGTGAAAAATTGCTATCGGACATGTATTAACCAATGCCATTCTCTAGGTCGGCTTAGATTAAGCACAGACCTAAACTGCTTACATGATTATACTTTTATAATTTGGAGTCAAATGTCTCGGGGCGGGGGGGACCTTTCCTCAGTGGAAATTATCCCCAAGCTTGTCTCATCATATTAGCTGCACCTATTTCCAGAGGGAGAATTAGAATGGAAAAAAAGCAACAAAAACAAAAAGCAGACTCAAAGAAGTAAATAAAGACACACTGACAAATGACTGCAAGAGTCTTTTAACATCCCTTTTTTCTTACCAGAACCAAGTTCCAATACCGATACTATGGCTTAATAATTACTTGACCATCTTTCTCCAGATCAGTATTCCTGCTCTTGAGACATCATGAGAGGCTTTCCTTTGAGAACCAAGTGACCCTGATTGAGATAGAAGTCCCAAGCTCCTGAGAAAGGGAAAGCCAAAGGTGAAAGCACATCCTATAGTCTTTAGAACGTTTTTATATTAAAGTTCAAGCTGATGAATGCAAAGAGAGGTGAGTCTTAGAGGACACAAGCCAGAGAGAGATGTAACCAATTCAGAAGTGCATCAAAGAAAAGCAAGTGAGTGTCCAGGCAACAACTGTAAGCTGTAAGTGGAGATGTAGTGTTTGCAGCCTATTTGTATCGACACCTGGACAAATACCATGGTGGTATAGACAGGCTTAAATGTAGAGAATTAAGGCAAGGACTTAGAAAATAGAGATGTCTTTTGAACTCAAGGTAAGTTTTGGGAGAACATCCTACATTTGATGTCTTTCCATGATATTGGTAAGGAATAAAAAAAGTAAAATTTAGAAGTTGAGATGTAATTTTAGAAATCATTCAAATAAAGATGATGGAAGACATAGGAATGAATAATATTGAGTGGGAAGTGAAAAAGCTATAATATTTTTTCTCTATAATAACATATAGGTCATATATTATATTTTAATTATTTATTTGATTATGACAGAACAAACCCTCCCTAGTCCTTGTTTTAGGGATTAGCATAGATATGTAGCCCTCTGCACACTTGAAATTCTATGGTGCTAAGTATATATTCCTCAACATAGAATTAAGCATCGTTAAGTAATGAGGATCCAGAAAGATTGCATACCAAATCTTAAACCTTACCTACAAAATGTAGTACTGATGGGTATTTAGGGTATCTTTCAATATATCAGTGCACATTATAAGATCAGAAAAGAACAGCACTCTACTTCTACTGTGTTGCAGAACAATAGATGAGCTCAAGATGTATTCTGTGTGTAAACTCATGAGATTTTTCAGAGCACCATGAAAGCTTTTTATTGTACACTCCAATGCTGTCATCTGCAGCTAGCTAACAAATATGATAGGTTTTTAATATAATCCACCCGTCCTTGCCAGGGCTCCTTGTATGTTACGTCATCTTTCTGTGGGCCAAGAGCTTGCTTTCCCCAGATGGCCTTCATGAAGCTGCTGACAGCACTTCTGACTGAGAAACTGTACAACAGTAATCTTCCAATTCATTTAGTAGTACTGACAAAGAGAGAGCTGTTGATATCCTGATGCAAAAGCACTCTATCAGGCATTACATAGTGTCTGTGTTCTCAGCATGTTTTGGGTGTGATAAGTCATAGCACATGCTTTTTGACATCTTTCTGCATTTCACTGCCGTGTAGAGTTTCCTGAGGTTGAAATAAGGGTGACAGAAAGTAAAGAGCCAAGTGTGACATCATCAGCAACTGGTAGCAGTCACTGTATCATAAATAATACTTTGCAGACGTGTAAAAAATTAAGTTGTGAAAAGACCTCCACAATTCCTTTGAAGAACATTTGAAATCAACAGCTTCACTAATTTCCACACACTGATTTTACTCAAGTCGTGACAATATACAGAAATAATCTGCAATGTTTTATATTGATAAGTCAAAGGAAAAGAGACTTGGTAAGTGTATCCAGTGAAAAAACTGGGCTTCTTTTCTTTTTAAGAAAATTGAAAAAGTTGCATGTTTTTTTTTCCCTTAGAAATAGCTTTTCTCTTTAAAGCAGGATCACGTATCAATGACTAGAGTCAAACAAAGCAATGGGTGGCACTTCATAGGAGGTGGCTCTCTGTGGATGGAATGTCTCCTCATTCTGATTACATCTTGGTATTAATAAGGACAGCAGCTGCAGCAATCTGTTCAATTTTATGCAAATTAGCCCTGGCCCGCTGGCTTCTGGCTAGTGGCCAAGGTCGCCTTTGGCTGGGCAGTTTGGATTTATGCTTTATTCTCATGCTGCAGAGGTTTATTGAATTATCTGTATTTATTTAAAGCAGAACAGTACAAAGCAATTCTGCATCTTGGTCAACTTTGCGATGGCTAAATTGTGTGGGATTCCCCACCCACACACATGCTAGTTTAAATCATTGAATACATTCATCATTGACTATGTCCCAAAAGGGTTGACTCTTTCCATTGCTTTCTTTGGTAATAATGGGCTCATAGTGGTTTCTTCTCACTGTTCTAGTGAAGGCCTGTGAAATCAAATCATGTAACTGATATTGTAAATGTTCACTAACTGGGACTGAGTCGGGGAGACTATTTGAATTGGCAAACTTGATTCATATAAATTTTAAAAGAAATGGGTGAAGATTGTCAAAATATGACTCTTTCCATTGCTTTCTTTGGTAATAATGGGCTCATAGTGGTTTCTTCTCACTGTTCTAGTGAAGGCCTGTGAAATCAAATCATGTAACTGATATTGTAAATGTTCACTAACTGGGACTGAGTCGGGGAGACTATTTGAATTGGCAAACTTGATTCATATAAATTTTAAAAGAAATGGGTGAAGATTGTCAAAAGGTACAAACTTCCAATTATAAAATAAGTAAGTCCTGAAGATGTAACGTATAGCACAGAAACTACAGATAATAATACTGTATTATATATTTAAAAGTTGCTAAGAGAGTAGATTTAAGATATTCTACTATGACTGTATTGTTGTCGATCTCTCCCTTGATATCTTACAGAAATTTATTTTGGGGTTTTTTTTATGTATTTGGGTGCTCCTGCATTGGGTGCATATATGTTTATCAGGGTTATATCCTCTTGTTGTATCAATCCCTTTAGTATTATGAAGTGGCCTTATTTATCTCTTGTTATGGCCTTCACTTTGAGGTCTATTTTGTCAGATATAAGTATTGCTACCCCAGCTTTTTTTTCATTTCCATTTGCCTGAAAGATATTTTTCCATCCCTTCACTTTCAGTCTGTGTGTGTTCCTTATTCTGAGGTGGGTCTCTTGTAGACAGCATATATATGATCATGTTTTTTCATCCATTCAGTCACTCAATGTAATGGGTCATGTTTTTTCATCCATTCAGCCACTCAATGTATTTTGATTGAAGCATTTAGTCCATTTATGTTTGAAGTTATTATTGAAAAGTACTTGTTTGTAGCCATTTTTATTTTTTGTGCCTGCTTTCTTTCTTAGCTTTTTAAAAAAGTAACTGTGTGTGGTGATGAATGTTAACTTGCTATAGTGATGATTTTGCAATACATATAAATAAAATTATTATAGTGCTATTAATATAATGTTATAATGAAATTAATGTTATGTTTCAATTATATCTCAATAACATATTTTAAAATATACATATTGATTATTTCCAAGTATGTATATGTAACAACTGAAAATTGTTGCAAACTGTGGTTATGTGGATATGTAATTTTATGCTGTTTTCATGAATCCATATAATGATTTGTAATTATCATCTCAATTTTTATATACCTGCTGTATAAAATGTTAAAATATTTTATTATCATCTTGTGTGAATTATTTCCTTTACAGACTTGCCTATAGTAAAATTAATTGGTGTAGCAAACTGATTTTTTACTGAAGAGTATATAAAGGAACCTGAGCCCAGCTCATGTCTTAATCCCTAAACATCAGAAATAACGAGGTTATAGCAAAATTTAAAAGTGTAGTTACTGGCCACCTACAATTTATCAATTTAATATGCAGTAAAGTATTATGAATCATGGCTTGGCACCCATTTCTGAACTTGCTTTACATGTTTTATTGTAAATGTATTTGTGATCCTTCTTGGTTCTCATAAATTCGCAGTTTTCATAAATACTATCAAATATTTCATAGGGCACTTGGGATATGGGAATCCTATAGCCTCTTTTATCAGCTAAGTCATCTGCAATCATATTAAAAGCCACAAAAAATGTAGGGATGGCACCCACCATGTTCAGCTACTTGTACTAAGATTTCAACATTAGATTGTTCCTGCTTCCTGCTAATCTAGGCTCTTATGGGCCTTCTTTTATTTTAAGCACAGATTCAGCTGACAGCCAGCACTTGTTCTGGTTTTGAATCAAATTCTGGCAGTGTTCCCAGAATATGAACCAGTTGTTTCTTTTACACTCTCTCATTGTCCCCCACCAACCCAACTGCTTTCAAAGCAATATACCATAACCAAACTTACACTTGCTTTAATGAGATTTAAAGTGTGTGAATCAAAGCAAAGCTTCCCATGTGGCCACTGACTATCTCTAGGGTAAATTAAGACAGTTGATATGCAATGTAGTAAAAGGAAAGGGGAAAAGCATACAAAAGATATCTCCTCTTTCAAGAGGACACATAGAAATTGTGTATGTGTAAACAAGTTTCCCTAAATCAGCGGTTCTCAACCTGTGGGTCTCAACCCCTTTGGCGGTCGAATGACCCTTTCACAGGGGTCGCCTAAGACCATCCTGCATATCAGATATTTACATTATGGTTCATAACAGTAGCAACATTACAGTTATGAAGTAGCAACGAAAATAATTTTATGGTTGGGTCACAACATGAGGAACTGTATTTAAAGGGCCAGAGGTTGAGAACCACCTAAATTATTATTCACTCCCCCCTTAGCTATTAGAAGGCTAATCTAAGAATTGTCCTAATTATTCTCACTCTTATAATGATCAACACCTCACTGTCAATTTAGCATCCTCTTTATGCTAAAATATATTTGTAATACAACATTATTCCTGCTATTATGGTGAAGTACACCATAACCCATGTCTATTCTAGACCCTGGTCAATGATACTACTTTCTAAAGTTCTGAGAGGATGTTTTATTCAAGGCATTTCTAGGCAAGCATTTGGAGGACAATATAATAGTGAGGCCCTGTGGCAATCTGAATTTAAATACCAATGCTAAGATAAAAGTCATTGTTGTAAATAAATAGCTTTTAAGCAGCTAGACCTTTAGCTTTTAAAAAAAATGCAGATTTCCAAATGAATACAATTATAAAACAGAAAAGTAAATAATATAAATGTGTAATAAAAGAGGATTGGTTGCATTAACCTATGATCCAGGAGGTCACAGTTTGATTCCTGGTCAGGGAACATGCCCAGGTTGAGGGCTCAATCCCCAGCAGGGGGCATGCAGGAGGCAGCCAATCAATACTTCTCTCTCATCATTGATGTTTTGATCTCTCTCTCCCTCTCTCTTCCTCTCTGAAATCAATAAAAATATATTTTAAAAATTAAAAAAGAGGATTGGTTAAATAAGTTATGTATTACCATATAGACATAAAACTAAGTGAAATAAGCCAGTCAGAGAAAGGTAAATATTACATGATCTCACTCATTTGCAGAATATAATGAACAACATAAACTGATGAACAAAAACAGATCCAGAGACAGAGAAGCATCGATCAGACTGTCAAACCTCAGAGGGAAAGTAGGGAAGGGTGGGAGTAAGGTGGATAGATCAACTAAAGGACTTGTATGCATGCATATAAGCCTAACCAATGGATACAGACACCAGGGGGGTGAGGGCATGAGTGGGG
>NW_005364596.1:152695-159687 GCF_000412655.1 Myotis brandtii | reverse complement strand
GGCAATGGGGGGATAAGGACACATATGTAATACCTTAATCAATAAAGAAAAAAAGACATGAAAAGACTGTGATATTTTACAAATTTAAATAATGTTATATTGGTTTTATTTTACACACACACTCACACACGATTGAGATTCACATACCTGGTACATGGAACAGGTTTGCATATTTAAACTCTGTTTCACAGGTGGAAAATAAGTATAGTTTCTTTGTTTTCTATAACTGGTTGTATTTCTTCACTATTTTCCAGCTGCTCAGCAGGAAAAAATAGATAGATTGGGGATAAATTAACTTGCTAATAAGTCAGTTTTTTTCTAGTTTAATAATGCATTCTCAAGTTTCAGTATCTTCTGGGGAAATGGCTTTAGGACATTCCCTATACTCCTTCACATGCCCATGACCACTGATTCTCTCTAGATGACATTCGAGTAAATAGAATATTTATATGACTTTCTGGCTGTTGAGGTAAAGGCCTCCTTTACCTACAATGGCCTTTCATCTGTGCTAATTTCTGCAGCTCATTTCTTGTTCTGGTCTTCATTTAGGAGACGCTCTAGTCTCATCTACTCTCTTGTATTTTCATCCTGGCACCAACTATTCATATTTATGGCCTTGACTCCCTAGACCCAAAGCCCCCAGTCAAAATGGCTTTTTTGTTCACTAACCTTGCTTCTGCTGGTCCTTCAGCCAACCTTATAACTTTCCCTTCAAGGAGGCTCACTGGGGTTTCTGGACCGTTAGCCTTCCAAAGGACCTGGGAGGCCAGAAGTCCTGTGCCAGAGTCACCTATTGTCAATGTCCTACTACCAGTCACTTACCTTGCTGGTTGTGGTTCTAAACTGGAGTTGGGCTTCTTCTAGCAGCTTGTATCTTTCTCCATTATTTGCATAGGGAAGTGGACACTAGCTCCAATGTGTTCATGATCATCCTCATACCTGTCTGGATGGCTCTGTAGTATCAACCTTCAAAGTTGGTCCAAAGTTTAAGAGTTTGGTCTAATTTGAGTAGCATTTGCCATAATACTTAAAATATTTGTAGTAAAGGCATCAATAAAAAATCACTTTATAATCTAATTTAAATATTGCCAAGTGCTTACATGTTTAAGCAGTTCCCCAGAATATATATGCTGAGTTGGTTATAATATTTTAAATTTTGTATTGTAGTTTTAGCAGAGGCAGCCCTTTCTCCATTTGAAGACTAAACCTATGGGGCAGTTACCTACAGATGATGTTAAGAGGTTCCTCTCTCAATCCCCCTGGCAGTGGCTGCCTTCAGGATTACTAGAATCATGAGGGTTTGGGTTTAATGGGCAATTGTCAAGAATGTTAAGTGGTGTCTACCAAAGCTACCAACAGCTGATATGCATGTGGAATACTGCATGTTCAACTTCTCCAGTCTGAAAATTACAACACAGCTTGTCATCTTACTCCCCTGGACACACACACACACACACACACACACACTTAATTGGATCAAGACCTCTAGGTACTCTAGTCTTGAAACCAAATAGCCCCAATCTAAAAGTTACCTTTCCCATTTCTTCCTCTTGGACTGATAGCTTACTTCTGTAAAGAAATTTGCAGACTACCAAAACAAAGATATGCTATGTATAAATTGTATGTTAAAAATATTTTAATGGACTTTTCAAAATTTGAAATTAAGCAAGTCTAATATTAAAACTTAAGGTTGGTTTGTTACATTTAATCATTATTTTTAATAGAGCTGAAGCTAATTCTAAACTTACTTAAGAGCTAAGTCACATGAAAGGTGTCTGAAGTAAGGCTGAAAAATGTGTTTATGGATATTAAATAAAAGTACTAAGCTATGTTGAAAACAAAGAATATCTGTATTCTCTAATCTCAGTAAACATTAAAATATATAATGCTCTGCCATAAAGACATTGAGCAGAATATTACATTATTCCACTTTAATTAAAATTTCTTATTTTTTAAAACAACATTATTTTCAGCAATTATTTGAAAATTCACTTTACAGAGCGTTTGCAAATCATCCTATATTTCATTGAAAACTTTCTGTGAGATAGTACAAAGAGAGGAAAGTAAAATTTAATGCAGTTTGTGGAAAAGCAAAGTTTAATCTTAAAAAAATATAGTTTATTTTTCTTTAGAGCACATCGATGATTATCTGGCATTTTAAGCACTGTGTTCAGTGGAAGAATATTAATCTGAATCGAATACTTGGAATATTATTTTAACAAGGTTTCTTCCCCCTCTTCAGTTTGAAATATCAAAAATAAGTCTATTTTTCTTGGGTGGTCACTGTAGAGATAGGTTTTAGCATTCAAAATAGAAAAAGCATCATGAAATATTCCAGTATATTAAATTAACATCTTGCAAAAGCCCCTCTGCAAAATCCAGATGATTATATTGCTTTTGACAGACTGTAGGCGGTAAAGTTTTAACTTTAAAGAAAGGGCTTTCTGTTTCTGTTTTCAAGTTTAAAATAATGAAAGGAAAACACACTGAAATTCCCACATTATTAAATAAAACATTTAAGTGGCCAAGGGCCAATCATTGTCACGCCATGAACAAATGCCTTATGGTAATATGTTCCATAACTGTTTGCTAAAAACTACCAATTTTAACACATTTGCACATGATTAGACACCATAAAAAGTTGCTTATTGAAGCCAGTGTCATAACACTGTTACTCATGCCCAATGGGAGGGAAGCTTCAATGCAAACCTGAATGAGAAAGGTGGTGTGAAATAAGTTCCACGTTGTGAAAACAGATCCTAAGTGGATTTGCCAAATAGCTGACTCCATTCAATGGTCAGAAGTTCATAACATCAGCATCACGAGACTGTGCAAAGCTAAGCAAATGTTAACTAAAGAGTTTTCTAAGCAATTAAAATATGTAAAAATCGATAATTAAAATTAACTTTTAAAGAAATCTATTTAACCTTAGAAATCTTATTTTGAAAATAAATGTTTTATGGAAAGAGAATTTGGGTTGGCTTCATTTTTTTTTGGCCCTTCCAAAAAGAATATATCATATCTAGCAATTAGTATGCTAAGGGACTAACAAAGCAGAAAAACGTTTTTGAGTTTTAATATAATCAGAAGTTATATGACTATAAAAACAAAACAAAACAGAAAAGTAGAAAATATATCCCACCATCTTTGGTGCTCCCTGGCTCTCAGCTTTGTCATCACAAGATATTCTCCTGTGTGGTTTTGTTTTCCCATGGTTGTCACTTACAGGAGCATTAGGCATATACATTAGGAATTTACCCTAATCCATTATGATATAATCTTACCACCTTTTCGGTTACCATTTTAATTATATCTACAACAATTCAGTTTCCAAATAAGGTTAAATTCTGAGGTACTTGGATTGAGGACATTAACCTATTTTTTTTTATAGTGCAGAAATTATTTTCTTTATTCTTTTTAAAAAAAATATTATAATAAGTATTACAAAGGGAAGGGATGGAAAAATATCTTTCACGCAAATGGAAAGGAAAAGAAAGCTGGGGTAGCAATACTTATATCGGACAAAATACATCTCAAAGTGAAGGCCATAACCAGAGATAAGGAAGGCCACTTCATAATACTAAAGGGATCAATACAACAAGAAGATATAACCCTGGTAAACATATATGCACCCAATGCAGGAGCACCCAAATTCATAAAAAAACTCCTGGAAGATATCAAAGGAGAGATCGACAACAATACAATCATAGTAGGGGACTTTAATACACCACTGACACCACTGGATAAGCCCGCTAGACAAACAATCAGCAAAGAAACAGCAACCCTAAATGACTCACTTGGTCAGATGGACTTAATTGACATCTTCAGAACACTTCACCCCAAAGCCGCGGAATATACATTCTACTCAAGTGCTCATGGGACAGATTCAAAAATAGACCACATATTGGGTCACAAGCAAAGTCTCCCCAAATTCAAGAAGATTGAAATCATAAAAAGCATCTTCTCAGACCACGATGGCATAATATTAGAAATAAACTACAATAAAAACAACCCAAAATACTCAAACACTTGGAAGCTGAATAGCATGTTATTAAATATTGATTGGGTTACCAATGAGATCAAAGAAGAAATTAAAAACATCCTGGAAACTAATGACAATGAAAACACAACAATCCAAAACCTTTGGGACACAATGAAAGCAGTCCTGAGAGGGAAGTTTATAGCTCTACAGGCCTACCTCAACAAACAAGAAAAAATGGTAGTAAATCATCTAAATCTACAGCTCAAAGAATTAGAAAGAGAGCAACAAGAAAAGCCCAGAGTGAGCAGAAGGAAGGAGATAATAAAGATTAGAGCAGAAATAAATGACATAGAGACCAAAAAAACAATACAGAAAATCAATGAAACCAAGAGCTGGTTCTTTGAAAGGATAAACAAGATTGACAAACCTCTAGCCAGGCTCACCAAGAAGCAAAGAGAGAGGACCCAAATAAACCAAATCAGAAACGATAGAGGCGAAATAACAACAGACCCCACAGAAATACAAATGATTGTTAAACAATACTATGGACAGCTCTACTCCAACAAACTAGACAACCTGGAGGAAATGGACAAATTCCTAGAAAAATACAACATTCCAGCACTCAATCAGGAAGAATCTAAAAATCTCAATAGGCCAATAACTATGGAAGAAATTGAAGCAGTCATCAGAAAGCTTCCAGCAAACAAAAGCCCAGGACCAGACGGCTTCACAGGGGAGTTTTACCAAACATTCAAGGAAGAACTAAAACCTATCCTCCTCAGACTACTACAAAAAATCCAAGAGGAAGGAACACTTCCAAGCTCATTCTATGAAGCCAGCATCACCCTAATACCAAAACCAGGTAAAGACAACACAATGAAAGAGAATTACAGGCCAATATCCCTCATGAACATAGATGCCAAAATCCTCAACAAAATCTTAGCAAATCGGATCCAGCAGTACATCAGAAAGATCATACACCATGACCAAGTAGGATTTATCCCAGGGATGCAAGGATGGTACAATATCCGCAAATCAATAAACGTGATACATCACATAAACAAATTGAAAGAAAAAAACCACATGGTCATATCAATTGATGCAGAAAAAGCATTTGACAAAATCCAACACCCATTTTTGATAAAAACTCTCAGCAAGGTGGGAATAGAAGGATCATACCTCAACATAATAAAAGCCATATATGACAGGCCCACAGCCAACATCATACTCAATGGACAAAAACTAACACCATTTCCCCTAAGAACAGGAACAAGACAGGGATGCCCACTCTCGCCACTCCTCTTTAACATAGTCCTGGAAGTATTAGCCATTGCAATTAGACAAGAAGAAGAAATAAAAGGCATCCAAATTGGAAAAGAGGAAGTAAAACTGTCCTTATTTGCAGATGACATGATATTATACTTAAAAAACCCTAAAGACTCCATCAAAAAACTATTAGACTTAATAAAAGAATTCGGCAATGTAGCAGGATACAGAATTAACGCCAAGAAATCTATGGCATTTCTATACACCAATAGTGAACTTGCAGAAAGAGAGACTAAAAAAGCAATCCCATTTACCATCTCACCAAAAAAATTAAGCTACCTAGGAATAAACTTAACTAAAGAGGTAAAAGACCTCTACTCAGAAAACTACAGGACGTTGAAAAAAGAGATAGAGGAAGACATAAAGAGATGGAAGAACATACCATGTTCTTGGATTGGTAGAATCAACATCATTAAAATGTCCATACTACCCAAAGCAATCTATAAATTCAACGCACTTCCCATTAAAATACCAATGGCCTACTTCAAAGATCTAGAACGAACTCTCCAAAAATTCATCTGGAATAAAAAAAGACCCCGAATAGCTGCAGCGATCCTGAGAAAGAACAAAGTAGGTGGGATCTCAATGCCAGACATTAACCTATTTTTTAAAATATGTTTGAGTGATTTTTTTGTTTGTTTCAGAGAGAGGAAGGGAGATGGAGAGAGAGAGAAAAACATCAATGATGAGAGAGAATCATCATTGATTGGCTGCCTCCTGCATGCTCTCTCCTGAGGTTAGAGCCTGCAACCCAGGCACGTGCTCTGATCTGGAATCCAACAGTGACCTCTGATTCATGGGTCAACGCTCAACCACTGAGCCACACCAGCCAGGCTTGACCTATCTTTTTTAGTAGGACACAATTCAACCCATAATAGCAAGTGTTTGTGGAGTCAAACATTCACAATTATGATAAATAATAAACTGACAGAATCATTACTATAAAGAACAAATATTCATTAAATTAATTCAGAACTTGTATTAATTTATACAGTTAACATTATAAAGGCATTAAGCATACATTAAAAAAATTGCATCCCCAATTAAGGAAAAAATGTTTTATATTTGGGTGGAGGGTCTTTAAAAGCTTTATTATTGAATTTAGATTCCTGAGAAAAAGTTGCTGAATACAAATGATCTGTTGAATTGCTACTAGGCAAATTCTAGATACTAAAAGCTTCTAGATTCTTAAAAGATGGGTACCTCACAAAATTGTGCCCATAAAGGTTGCACAGGTAAAAACAGTATTGACCCTAAAGTACAGTCTTGGTTCTCTCACTGATTAAATCACATAACTGCTACCTTAGTATCTCCATTCCTAGAACAGAGACTCTAAAACTGACTTTATTCAGTTATTGTAAATCTGAAGTAAGATAATCTTGCAAAATATTATAAATAGTAAGACTGAATTTTAGAAATTATGATTAGTACTTTCCAGTTAATTGACACCAATATCCCCCCATGTACTAGGCATGCGGGAGGATGACCCAGAGCACTGCACTATGGTATTCCCAGTACTCACCTCACACTGTTTTCTCTCCTCTCAAATACTATTCCAGTGGTTTCAGCAATTAGAATCTTACTTCAAAAAGTGGATATTGTTTTTTAACTTCAAAAGCATATTATTATTATTACTAGAGGCCCGGTGCACAAAAATTTGTGCACTCGGGGGGGGGGGGGGGCT
>NW_005364596.1:139513-151219 GCF_000412655.1 Myotis brandtii | reverse complement strand
CTTCCACTCTCTCTAAAAATCAATGGAAAAAATATCCTCAGGTGAGGGTTTAAAAAAAAAGAGAGAGAGAAATGAAGTTATGCATTGACCAGGCGGCTCAGTTGGTTGAGTTTCATCCTGTGCACTGAAGGGTCACCAGTTCAATTCCTCATCAGGGCACATGCCCATGTTGTGGGGTTGTCAATCCCCAGTCAGGGTGCATACAGGCGGCAACTGATTGATGTTTTTCTGTCACATCGATGTTTCTCTCCCTAGCCATCCTCTCTCTCTAAAAATCAATTTAAAAAAAAAGCATATCCTTGGGTGAGGATTTTTAAAAGAAGGAAGCTAGAAAGGAATAAGGTTGAGTCAGGCACATATTGAAGTATTTCCTTAGCTAACATTTTAAAATATCCCTTGGTCATGTGGGAGCTAGTTCTTAACTACCTAGACCAGGAATACAAATTCCTATAGAAAATCTGCCTTTTCAAAATAAGATAGATTTACAAAAATTGTCTCACCTCTTTCTCTCCATCATTGCTTGCTTTTTCTATTTTTCTCTCCAATTCCCATCCCCTAACTCTCCCAGGTTCTTATTGCCAACAATGGCATTGCAGCAGTGAAATGCATGCGGTCTATCCGTCGGTGGTCCTACGAGATGTTTCGAAATGAACGTGCAATCCGATTTGTTGTCATGGTCACACCTGAAGACCTTAAAGCCAATGCAGGTGAGTTATTTGCATTAAGAAAGCATCACTCTAGAGCAGCCGTGGGCAAGGATCCGGCCCTTTTGAAATGAATAAAACTAAAAAAAAAAAGACCGTACCCTTTTATTTAATGATGTTTACTTTGAATTTATATTAGTTCACACAAACACTCCATCCATGCTTTTGTTCCGGCCCTCCGGTCCAGTTTAAGAACCCATTGTGGCCCTCGAGTCAAAAAGTTTGCCCACCCCTGGTCTAGTTTCATTTTTTTCTTTTTTTGCATATATCTGTCCAATTTTCTCAACACCATTTATTGAAGAGACTGTCTTGACTCCATTGAGCATAATGGCTTGGGGAGATTTTTGGGTTCTCTGTTCTGTTCCATTGGTCTATTTGTCTGTTCTTGTGCCAGTACCAGGCAGTTTTGAGAACAGAGGCTTTGTAATAAAGCTTGATATCTGGTATAGTGATCTCTCCAACTTTGTTCTTCTTTTTCGGGATTGTTGCAGCTATTCGGGGTCTTATTTTATTCCATATGAATTTTTGGAGAGTTTTCTCTAGGTCTGTGAAATATGCTCTTGGTATTTTAACGGGGATTGCATTGAATCTATAGATTTCTTTGGGTAGTATGGACACCATTTGTTTATATCTTTAACTGTTTTTTTCAACATCCTGTAGTTTTCCAAGTACAGGTCTTTTACCTCCTTAGTTAAGTTTATTCCTAGGTATCTTAATTTTTTTGGTGTGATGGTAAATGGAATTGTGTTTTTAGTTTCTCTTTCTGTGATTTCATTGTTGTTGTATAAAGAAGCCATAGATTTCTGGGTGTTAATTCTATGTCCTGCTACATTGCCAAATTAATTTATTAAGTCTAGTAGTTTTTTGATGGAGTCCCTAGGGTTTTCTATGTACAATATCATGTCATCTGCAAATGACAGTTTTATGTCTTCTTTTCCAATTTGGATGCCTTTTATTCCTTCTTCTTGTCTAATTGCTATGGCTAGCACTTTCAGTACTATGTCAAACAAGAGTGGTGAAAGTGGGTATCCCTATCTTGTTCCTGTTCTTAGGCAAAATGGTTTTAGATTTTGCCAGTTGAGTATGATGTTGGCTGTAGGTTTGTCACATATGGCTTTTATTATGTTGAAGTATGATCCCTTTATTCCCACTTTGCTGAGAGTTTTTATCAAGAAAGGATATTGGATTTTGTCAAATATTTTTTCTGCATCGATTGATATGATTATGTAATTTTTGTCTCTCAATTTGTTTATGTAATGTATCATGTTTATTAATTTGTGGATACTATACCATCCTTGCATTCCCGGAATAAATCCCACTTGGTCATAGTGCATGATCTTTCTTTTTACCCTTCCTTCTTTTTCAGATATAAACATGCTAAGTTTAAAAGTGGGTCTTTTGGGGGGAAAAGATTAAGAATTATTATAGAAAGCCCCATTGGGTGATGGAATAACTTTTTATTTATGGACTTTTATCACTTTCATAACTTTGGGCTTCTAGGGACCTTAAAGTCTTCTGATTCTGCTTGCTAGACATTAGAAAAGTAGGGGCCAGGTGGGTCCACAAAGAATGGAGGAGGGGTGTTTGGGCCAGTGTTATATTCTTTTAACTTTAATATATTTTTAAAATAGAGTATGATTTAATCCCAACAAAATGCACAGATATTAAGTGTTAACTTCATGGAGTTTTGATAAATGCACACACTCATAAGCTCTCTATTTCTATAATAATATAGAAAATAGTATCACACCAGTTTGTGTTGTACAGAGCTTTCCAATTAATCCACATACTGCTATTGGATATCACTCTTCAGATTTCTGTCATTATAGTTCAGTTCTGCTTTTTCTAGAACTTGATATGATGGAATTATAGAGTATGTAATTTTTGTGTCTGGTTTTATTTAACATAATGTGTGAAATTAGCCATATTTTGCATGTATAAACAGTCTGTTCCTCTTTATTATTGACTATATTGCCTCGCATAGATATAACACAATTGGTTATGGGCATTTGAGTAATTTCCAGTTTGGGGCACAGTAAACAACACTGTTTTAAACATTCTTCCACAAGTTTTTGATGACAAAGTTTTCATTTCCATTGAATAATCATCTAGTAGTGAAATAGTTATTAGATATATGCTTAGTTTTCATAAGGAACTGTCAAAGCTTTTTCCAAAGTACTGCACCATTTTACATTCCCTTCACAATATTTTAGTATTCTAATTTCCCCCCTCCCTGAACAACATTCTTTGTTTTGAGTCTTTTATTTTAGTCATTATTATTGTGACTTTAATTTGCATTTCCTTGGTGGTCATTTGTGTGCAGCATTTTTTCATGTATTTATTGGCAATTTGAATACTTCTTGGGAAAAGAGTCTATTAATGTCTTTTAAATTGAATTTAAAATATAAATTTAATTTTAAAGTTATGAAATTGTAAAATTCTTCTGCATAGAATTCATTCATTAAGTATAAGTATTGAGACTATTTTTTTTTCCAAATCTATGGCTATTTAATTTCTCTAGTTAAGTTTTTATAAGAACATAGGTTTTTTTTAATTTTAAGGGAACCTTGGCTTCCTCCATCACTAGAGCAAGCAAGCCTCCTGCTTGCTTCAGCTGCGTGGCTGCCAGCAGCCATCTTGGTTGGGTTAATTTGCATACTGCGCTGATTAGCCAATGGGAGGCGTAGCGAAGGTATGGTCAATTACCATGTTTGTCTATTATTAGATAGGATTGTAATGCTCTATTGGTTAAAGTATTACATATGTCTCCTTTTTCCATTAACCTCTCCCTGGATGTTCCCACCCCCACAGCACATGCCCTCACCCCCCTACTGTCTGTGTCCATGGGTTATGCTTATATGCATGCATATAAGTCCTTTGGTTGATCTATTCTCCCCACCCCCACCCTGCCTTCCCTCTGAAGTTTGATGGTCTGTTTTATGCTTCCCTGTCTCTGGATCTATTTTAGTTCATCAGTTTATGTTTTTCATTATATTCCACAAATGAGCGAGATCCTGTGATATTTATCTTTCTCTGACTGGTTTATTTCATTTAGCCTAATGATCTCCAGTTCCATCCATGCTGTTGCAAATGGTAAGAGTTCCTTCTTTTTTATAGCAGCATAGTATTTTCCGGTCAAGGGCACGTACCTTTGTTGCAGGCTTGAGGGGGCGGGGGGCGGAAGGCAACCAATCGATGTGTCTCTCTCACAGCGATGTTTCTCTCTCTCTCTCGGTCTTTCTCCCTCCCTTCCACTCTCTCTAAAAATCAATGGAAAAAATATCCTCAGGTGAGGGTTTAAAAAAAAAGAGAGAGAGAAATGAAGTTATGCATTGACCAGGCGGCTCAGTTGGTTGAGTTTCATCCTGTGCACTGAAGGGTCACCAGTTCAATTCCTCATCAGGGCACATGCCCATGTTGTGGGGTTGTCAATCCCCAGTCAGGGTGCATACAGGCGGCAACTGATTGATGTTTTTCTGTCACATCGATGTTTCTCTCCCTAGCCATCCTCTCTCTCTAAAAATCAATTTAAAAAAAAAGCATATCCTTGGGTGAGGATTTTTAAAAGAAGGAAGCTAGAAAGGAATAAGGTTGAGTCAGGCACATATTGAAGTATTTCCTTAGCTAACATTTTAAAATATCCCTTGGTCATGTGGGAGCTAGTTCTTAACTACCTAGACCAGGAATACAAATTCCTATAGAAAATCTGCCTTTTCAAAATAAGATAGATTTACAAAAATTGTCTCACCTCTTTCTCTCCATCATTGCTTGCTTTTTCTATTTTTCTCTCCAATTCCCATCCCCTAACTCTCCCAGGTTCTTATTGCCAACAATGGCATTGCAGCAGTGAAATGCATGCGGTCTATCCGTCGGTGGTCCTACGAGATGTTTCGAAATGAACGTGCAATCCGATTTGTTGTCATGGTCACACCTGAAGACCTTAAAGCCAATGCAGGTGAGTTATTTGCATTAAGAAAGCATCACTCTAGAGCAGCCGTGGGCAAGGATCCGGCCCTTTTGAAATGAATAAAACTAAAAAAAAAAAGACCGTACCCTTTTATTTAATGATGTTTACTTTGAATTTATATTAGTTCACACAAACACTCCATCCATGCTTTTGTTCCGGCCCTCCGGTCCAGTTTAAGAACCCATTGTGGCCCTCGAGTCAAAAAGTTTGCCCACCCCTGGTCTAGTTTCATTTTTTTCTTTTTTTGCATATATCTGTCCAATTTTCTCAACACCATTTATTGAAGAGACTGTCTTGACTCCATTGAGCATAATGGCTTGGGTAGATTTTTGGGTTCTCTGTTCTGTTCCATTGGTCTATTTGTCTGTTCTTGTGCCAGTACCAGGCAGTTTTGAGAACAGAGGCTTTGTAATAAAGCTTGATATCTGGTATAGTGATCTCTCCAACTTTGTTCTTCTTTTTCGGGATTGTTGCAGCTATTCGGGGTCTTATTTTATTCCATATGAATTTTTGGAGAGTTTTCTCTAGGTCTGTGAAATATGCTCTTGGTATTTTAACGGGGATTGCATTGAATCTATAGATTTCTTTGGGTAGTATGGACATTTTAATGATGTTGATTCTACCAATCTGTGAGCACGGTATATTCTTCCATTTGTTTATGTCTTCCTCTATCTGTTTTTTTCAACATCCTGTAGTTTTCCAAGTACAGGTCTTTTACCTCCTTAGTTAAGTTTATTCCTAGGTATCTTAATTTTTTTGGTGTGATGGTAAATGGAATTGTGTTTTTAGTTTCTCTTTCTGTGATTTCATTGTTGTTGTATAAAGAAGCCATAGATTTCTGGGTGTTAATTCTATGTCCTGCTACATTGCCAAATTAATTTATTAAGTCTAGTAGTTTTTTGATGGAGTCCCTAGGGTTTTCTATGTACAATATCATGTCATCTGCAAATGACAGTTTTATGTCTTCTTTTCCAATTTGGATGCCTTTTATTCCTTCTTCTTGTCTAATTGCTATGGCTAGCACTTTCAGTACTATGTCAAACAAGAGTGGTGAAAGTGGGTATCCCTATCTTGTTCCTGTTCTTAGGCAAAATGGTTTTAGATTTTGCCAGTTGAGTATGATGTTGGCTGTAGGTTTGTCACATATGGCTTTTATTATGTTGAAGTATGATCCCTTTATTCCCACTTTGCTGAGAGTTTTTATCAAGAAAGGATATTGGATTTTGTCAAATATTTTTTCTGCATCGATTGATATGATTATGTAATTTTTGTCTCTCAATTTGTTTATGTAATGTATCATGTTTATTAATTTGTGGATACTATACCATCCTTGCATTCCCGGAATAAATCCCACTTGGTCATAGTGCATGATCTTTCTTTTTACCCTTCCTTCTTTTTCAGATATAAACATGCTAAGTTTAAAAGTGGGTCTTTTGGGGGGAAAAGATTAAGAATTATTATAGAAAGCCCCATTGGGTGATGGAATAACTTTTTATTTATGGACTTTTATCACTTTCATAACTTTGGGCTTCTAGGGACCTTAAAGTCTTCTGATTCTGCTTGCTAGACATTAGAAAAGTAGGGGCCAGGTGGGTCCACAAAGAATGGAGGAGGGGTGTTTGGGCCAGTGTTATATTCTTTTAACTTTAATATATTTTTAAAATAGAGTATGATTTAATCCCAACAAAATGCACAGATATTAAGTGTTAACTTCATGGAGTTTTGATAAATGCACACACTCATAAGCTCTCTATTTCTATAATAATATAGAAAATAGTATCACACCAGTTTGTGTTGTACAGAGCTTTCCAATTAATCCACATACTGCTATTGGATATCACTCTTCAGATTTCTGTCATTATAGTTCAGTTCTGCTTTTTCTAGAACTTGATATGATGGAATTATAGAGTATGTAATTTTTGTGTCTGGTTTTATTTAACATAATGTGTGAAATTTGCCATATTTTGCATGTATAAACAGTCTGTTCCTCTTTATTATTGACTATATTGCCTCGCATAGATATAACACAATTGGTTATGGGCATTTGAGTAATTTCCAGTTTGGGGCACAGTAAACAACACTGTTTTAAACATTCTTCCACAAGTTTTTGATGACAAAGTTTTCATTTCCATTGAATAATCATCTAGTAGTGAAATAGTTATTAGATATATGCTTAGTTTTCATAAGGAACTGTCAAAGCTTTTTCCAAAGTACTGCACCATTTTACATTCCCTTCACAATATTTTAGTATTCTAATTTCCCCCCTCCCTGAACAACATTCTTTGTTTTGAGTCTTTTATTTTAGTCATTATTATTGTGACTTTAATTTGCATTTCCTTGGTGGTCATTTGTGTGCAGCATTTTTTCATGTATTTATTGGCAATTTGAATACTTCTTGGGAAAAGAGTCTATTAATGTCTTTTAAATTGAATTTAAAATATAAATTTAATTTTAAAGTTATGAAATTGTAAAATTCTTCTGCATAGAATTCATTCATTAAGTATAAGTATTGAGACTATTTTTTTTTCCAAATCTATGGCTATTTAATTTCTCTAGTTAAGTTTTTATAAGAACATAGGTTTTTTTTAATTTTAATAACTTACAATTAACTCATTTTTTAATGATTAGTGCTTTGTGTCTTAAGAAATATTTGCTATCCAAGTTGGTTAACATAGTCTTCCTTGTTTTTGTTTTTTTCTAGATTTATAATTAAGCTTTTATTGTTGGTCTGTAATCTACATAAAATTATTTTTTTTATTGAGGTGTGAGGCAATATTTGTAGTTCTCTTTTCCCCTGCAGAGATATTCAGTAATTCCAAAACCATTTGTTGAAAGAACTATCTTTTCCAGATTGCATTATTTTGGGTGAAGGTCAATTGACCATATGTATGTGGATCTGTTTGGACATTTTACACGTTCCACTAATTTGCTTTGTTTTTCTTATATTAATACCACACACTGGTTTATTGTGTCTGTAAGTTTTCCTAAACAGTATAATTCTTCCAATTTTATTCTCTTCCAACATTATTTGAGCTACTTATGCCCTTTTGCATTTCCGTATGAATCTTAGAATCAGATTGCCTTTTTTTCTTTTCTTTTTTTTTCAGAAAAAAAGTTGGTATGTATTTTGATTGAAATAGTGTTGAATTTATTGTTAATTTTGGGAAAGATTGACATCTTAGTAATATTGAGTATTCTAATTATTTTCATGTTATATACCTCTATTTATTTTTATGTTTATACTTTCCAAGATTTTTGTGGTTTAAGTGCAGAGGTCTTTGCACAATTCTCTTTATTATCTCTTTAAGTAGTTTCTAATTTTAATGCTGGTATACAATTTTAAAATTCGATTTTCCAGTTGTTTGTTGCTAGTGTATAGAAATACTTAAGCATTCCTAGCTGCTGGTATATAAAAATTTGTACACATTTTGACCTTGTTTGCTGTGAACTAATTTAACAACTCTAGTGTATAGTTTAGCTATCTCATGATTTTCTGTATAATCAGTCATGCTGTGTGAGAATAAACACGGCCTTTTTTCTTTTCTAAGTTTTATAATTTTTATTTATTTTTCTTGGACATGGCACTGGTTAGTATTTGTACAATGTTGAATATCACAGGTTAAGAGTAGATATTCTTTCTTCTTGATTAATATTCTATCATTAAGTATAATTTTAGCTGGAGGGTGTGTGTGTGTGTGTGTGTGTGTGTGTGTGTTTGTAGATGACCTTTATTTTGCTGAAGAAGTCCCTTTCTATATCTATTTTGAGGAAAATTTCTATGATAAATAGTCATTTAAATTTTTTCTAAATGTTTTTTTGCATCAATTAAAATTATTTTACATTTTCTTTTTTATCCTATTAATGTTATAGCCTGCATTGGTTAATTTTTGAATGGTGACCATTGCATCCCTGAAAGAAGTTCAACTTGGCCATGATAAATTCTCATTTCTGTATATCATCTGATCGGATTTGTTAATGTGTTTGTTTGTTTTTTAACTTTTGAATCTTTATACATGAGTAATATTGTTCTATAATTTGATTTTCTTGTACTGCCCTTGTAAGTTTTTGGATGCTATTTTCATAAAAGAAATTGGAAATTGTTTTTTTCAATATTTTCTGAAAGAATTTAGAAATATTGGTATTATTTTTTGTTTAAATGTTTGATGTAATTCTCTAATGAGGTCATCCAGGACTGGAGCTTTCAGTGGGATTTTAGTTTTCTAGGGCCACTGAAACAAGGTTCCACAAGCTGGCTGCCTTAAAACAACAGAAATTTATTGTCTCACAGTTCCGGAGGCTAAAAGTCTAAGATAACAGTGATGGGAAGCCTGCTGCCTCCGCATCCAGGAAAGGGTCCTTCCTCGTTTCTGTTTCTGGTAGCTCCAGGCATTCCTTGGTATGTGGCAGCAGCACCAGTCTCGGCCTTCATCTTCTTATGGCCAGCTCCCTGTGTTTTTGTCTTTGTGTCCAACTCTCCTTCTTCTTATAACAACACAAGTTATATGTGCTTAGGTCCCATCCTACTCAAGTATAACCTCATCTTAACTTGTCTAATTACATCTGTCCTTACTTCTCAATGAGGTCACATTCTAAAGTACTAGGGGTTAGGACTTGAACATTTTTTTTTCCGGAGGGAAGTAATTCAATCCATAACATAGATATTTTAAAAATTGTATCAATAGAATTTTTATTTGTTTTTAGGTATAACTAATATACAATTAAATATACAAATACAATCTTCTAAAATTGAATCAAGAAGAAGCAGAAAACCTGATCTATAACAACTCATGAAATTGAAGCACTAATCAAAATACTCCCAGCAAACAAAAGCCCTTGTCTGGATGGCTTCATGGGGGAGTTTTACCAAATATTCAAAGAAGAACTAACACCTATCCTCCTCAAACTATTCCAAAAAATCCAAGAGGAAGGAACACTTCCAAGCTCTTTTTATGAGGCCAGCATTATCCTAATTTCAAAACCAAATAAAGACCCTACAAAGAAAGAGGATTACAGGCCAATATCCCTGATGAACATAGATGCTAAAATCCTCAACAGTATATTAACAAATTGGATCCAACAATATACTAAAAAGATCATACACCATGATCAAGTAGGATTTACTCCAGGGATGCATGGCTGGTACAATATTAGCAAATAAAAAAATAATGTGATCCATCACATAAACAAATTGAAATACAAAAATCACATGATCATATCAATAGATGCAGAAAAAGCATTCATGACAGTCCAACACCCATTTTTGATAAAAAAATCTCAACAAAGTGAGAATAGAGGGATCATACCTCAACATCATAAAGGCCATATATATCAGACCTTCAGCCAGCATCATACTCAATGGGAAAAAAACTAAAATACTAGTGAGGAGAGACTTAGGTAATGGTTTCAAGCCTGAGGATGTATGAACCTAGACAGAAATTGACATAATCACCCTTGCCTTGTTGCCCATCCATATCTTGCTCTGCTCCTGTGCAGTTTGAAATCTTCTGATATCTTTTCTGGAATCAGTTCTCTGGGTTTGGCCTTCACTCCCCACTCCAATGAGCATCAAGCTATATCATAGTTAGGTGTCAAGAGAAAAACCAGGTGATTCACACTAATTGATTACACTGCAAGATTATTGATTCTGTATTTTATAAAAGAATACTAATGACTAATTGGTCATATTTAAAAGAATATGTATTAAATAAAATAGCGCTAGGCACTAAACTAGTGTCATGTGTTTCCATTTTTAGTGCTCAGAGTCCTTGTGAGAGAGATATAAATATACATACTCTTTCCACAGTGTAGAAGCAAATTCAGGACATATGTGGTGGGAGGCTGGCAGGGGGGATCTGTCTTCTGCCCATCAATTACATTACTTGGATGGGTTATACAAAAGACCTCTCTCTTACCCCAAAGCATGTTGATGCCACATGTCTTTCTGGTCCTCAAGGACAGAATCCAATTCACCCCCTCAAGTAATTAAATTTGCCCCTCTTGCAGATAAGAATAATGAGGAATAAGAATTTGACATATACCATAGTATATACCAATTACAAATTTTACAAATTAGAAATTATAGAAAAGCTAAAATTATTTTCAAATAATGAACCATACAGGATATGAGTATGAATTGAAAGAATAACTAAATAAAACACAAAATTTAAATGTCATAAGCAGAGCTACCCATAAGAATAAAAATTGTAAGTTCAAATGCTAAACATAAGGTAAAATTAGTTTGTTCTTGAAGTTCTTTTAAAAAAAAAAATTGTGAGCCCTGGCTGGTTTTCCTCTGTGGTTTGAATGTTGGCCCTCAGACCAAAGGGTTGCAGTTTCGATTCCTGGTCAAGGGCATATACCTCGTTTACTGGCTCCTTCCCACCCCTGACCTGGAGACAATCAATAGATGGGTCTCTCTCACATTGATGTTTCTCTCTCTCTCCCTCCCCCATCCTTCCTCTCCTCTACTCTCTCTCTTAAAAAAAAAATCAATGGGGAAAATATCCTTGGATGGGAATTTTTTTAAAAAGTGAGTTTTTTAGTACCTTTTGAAGCTACTCAACTTTAAAAAACTGAGAGAACTCAATTCAACAGAACTTTATTGTATATTTGCTCAGTACAACATCCTGTGTTAGTTACTTTGAAGTGCATTGTTTATCCCTTAAGTTGCTTTCTGCAATGAAAATTTCTAAAGCAGGAGCAGCAAATTCAAAGTCCTTAGGTCATTCAGGTGAAATCAAGGTGGGAGTGTAATGCCACATGAAGTGGTTAGAAACCATCAAAGGGGATAAGCCATGAGCTAGTCAGCTCTAGCTCATTATTGCCATGCACAAGAATAGAATCCATGTTGTCAGATCTTGGCATGATTTTTAAGAGTATTTTTATGTGAAATCTGATTTTTGACAATTTTTTAAAATTAAATGCCAAAAAATATGCTTGCAGGATGAGTAGCACATATAGAATTAAAAAAAAATCACAACTTTAAAGCATATGCTTGGAATATTCATTTCAATGAGAATAATTAATCAATCCCTT
>NW_005364596.1:113406-138074 GCF_000412655.1 Myotis brandtii | reverse complement strand
CTAATCTTATTTCTACTTCAGCCAACTTCATTACAACAAATGGTGTCAGTCGCCTAATCTACTCACTTGTGCAAGGTATAAATGTGAGATTTATCCTTGACAACCACCTCTCCATATGTCAATTTTTATACATTTTTACTGTAGCCACATTCACCCTACCTACCATCATCTTTCACGTTGATTACTAAAAAAAAAAAAAGCCTCCTAATGTGATTCCTTGAATTAATTCTTGCTCATTCTCATAATAAAAACAAATATCTTTAAAATTATAAATATTATCATGCATTTCTCTACTTTAAAACCTTCAATGTTTTTCTAGGACCTTTAAGTAAAATTTAAAATTCTTAAAATGGACCAAGCAGTTCTGCATGATCTAGCACTTGCTGAACATTAATTAAGGTTAGGGTTAGGGTTAGGGTTAGGGTTAGGGTTAGGGTTAGGATTAGGGTTAGAGTTAGAGTAGGAATATTAAAATCCCTTACTAGGAATATGCTACTGTCCCTCTCTCTCCTTTTATGTTCATCAATATTAGCTTAATTTATTTAGATGTTCCTATATTGGGTGCATAAATGTTTACAAAGGTTATATTCTCTTGTGGAATTTCTTTCTTTATGATCATGTAATGTCATAGTGTCCTATTATAGCCTTTGTTTTAAAGTATATTTTGTCTGATATAAGTATTGCTACCCCAGCTTTTTAAAATTTGTATTTACTAAAATTTTTTTCTACCCCTTTACTTTCAGTCTCTGTGTGTGTCATTATCTGAAGTGGGTCCCTTGTGGGAAGCATACAAGGTGGGGCAAAAGTAGGTTTACAGTTGTTCATATGGAAAATAATACATTCCTATATAAATAAAAGCTAATATGCAAATTGTCCCCTTGACCAGGAGTTCAACCAGGAGTTTGACCTGGAGTTCGACCAGGGGACAGGGCTGGCCGGCCCCTCCCCACAGCTGGCCCAGCCCCCTGTCAGCCCCCCACCATAATCGGGGGTGGAGCTGGCCCATCAACCACCCATAGCCACTACACCTGGCTGGCCCACCCAATCGGCCTCCATCGGGGTGGCAGGCTGGAACACACCCGTGCACGAATTCATGCATTGGGCCTCTAGTAATCCTATCCTATATAATAAAAGGCCAGCCACCATAAGCATAATGACCAGAACCACCACAGCCCCTCACCAGGCTGTCCCTGCCCCCAAGCAAGTGGTTAGGTGTGGTCAGGCAAGCAGGCAGAGTGGTTAGGGGTGATCAGGTAGGCAAACCAGTGGTTAGGGGTGATCAGGTAGGCAGGCCAGAGGTTAGGGGCAATCAGGTAGGCAGACAGCCACTCACAGAGCTGGTCTTGCCCCCAGCAAGTAGTTAGGGGTGATCAGGTAGGCAGGAAAGTTGTTAGGGGTGATCAGGTAGCAGACGGCCCCTTGTGGGGCTGGCCCCAACCCCAGCAAAGAAAGAGGGAGACCCAGGCCATCCACAGTGACTTTGTGGTAGGTGTGTGGCCAGTTAGCAATCACCTCGCAGAGGGAGGCCCAGGCTAGCCATGCCATTGCATCCCACACCTGCCACCTGCAGAGAGAGGCCACTGGTGGCAGGGGAGGGGGGGCAGCACTGCACAAATGGCAAGCAGTGGCAGCAGTGGGGGTGGGGCAGCTGCCTGCAGCCGGGTGAAGAAAAGCCCCATAGGCCCTGATCTCAGGCCAGATCTAGGGACCCTACCCAAGGGGTCCCAGATTGTGAGAGGGTGCAGGCTGGGCTGAGGGAACCCCTCCCCCCCCCCCGAGTGCATGGATTTTCATGTACTGGGCCTCTAGTTAATAAAGAATAAACTAGTTGTTTTACATACTCACAACTGTAAATCTACTTTTTACCCACTTGTATGTATGAGTCTTATTTTCTTATTTATTCAGCTGCCTTGCATTTTGATTGGAGTATTTAATCCATTTACATTTAAAGTTATTATTAATAGGCACATGGTTATTGCCATTTCATTATTCATATTTATGTCCATTTTTTCTTCTCCTTAAAGAAGTCACTTTAACATTTCTGGCAATACTAGGTTGATGGTGATAAATTCCTTAAGCTTTTTCTTATCTAGGAAACTCTGTATTGCTCCTTTTTTTCTTAAATAATAACCTTACAAGGTAGAATAATCTTGATTATAGTTCCTTGCTTCTCATCACTTTGAATATTTTTTGCCAATCTCTCTGTCCTGGAAAGTTTCTGTTAGAAATCAGCTTGCTTCTCATCACTTTGAATATTTTTTGCCAATCTCTCTGTCCTGGAAAGTTTCTGTTAAGAAATCAGCTGTCAGTCTAATGGGAGTTTCCTTGTAGATAACTGTCTTTCTCTTGCTGCTTTTAAAATTCTCTTTTCAATCTTTGCCATTTTAATTAATTATGATGAGTCTTTTCATGAGCCTCTTTGGTTCATCTTTTTTGGAACTGTTTTCACTTTCTGAATTTTTATGTGTATTTCCTTCTCCAGGTTATGAAAGTTTTAAGTCATTATTTCTTCAAATAGGTTCTCTATTACTTCTCTCTCTCTTCTCCTTCTGGTATTCCTATGATGAGATTGTTGTCATGTTTGATGTTCTCCTAGAGATCCCTTAACCTATCCCCATTTAACATTATGTTTAGTGAAATAAACCAGTCAGAGAAAGACAAGTAAGTAGCATATAATATCACTCATATGTGGAATTTAATGAATAAGCATCTACCAAGCAAAATAGAGACATAGTCATAGATAGAGAGCAGGAAGACAGCTCTGGTGGGGGGATTCTGGGAGTGTGTAGAAAGATTGAGAAAAGAAAAAACTCATGGACACAGACAACAGTGTGGAGATTACAGAGGGATGGGGAGTGGTTGGAGATGGAAGAGGGTTTAGGGGGAATAAATGGTGATAGAAAAAATAAATAAATAAAATTTTCTTTATGCTGTTCTGATTGGGTGTTTTCTGCCACTTTGTCTTTCAAATTTCTGATTTGATCATCTGTTTCATCTAATTCTGCTTTGATTCCTTCTAGTATATTCTTAATTTTATTCATTGTAATTTTTGTTTATGACTGTTCTTTTCTACATTTTCTATGATTTTTTATGTTTACTATCTTTTTTTTTTTTTGCAGTTCTCACTAAATTTCTTGAGCATTCTTATAACCAGTGTTTTGAACTTTGCATTCAATAGATTGCTTGCCTCCACTTCATTTCATTCTTTTTCTGGAGATTTCTCCTGTTCTTTCATTTGGGACATGTTTCTCTATCTCCTCATTTTGGTTGCTTCTCTGTGTTTATTTCTATGTATGAGGTAGGTCTGCTACATCTTCCAGTTTGTAAGGTGAGCCTTATGCCCTCGGTACCTTAGTGGGTCCAGTGGTGGAATCTCCCTGGTCACCTGAACCAGAGTGTCCCTTGTGTGGGCTGTGTGTGCAGGTGGGATTGACTGTTAGGCTAACCAGCTGTGAGGATTGGCCAAGACCACAGTGTAGGAGCTGCTGTGCAGGGACTAATCTCATGAAGTGGGATTGGCCCCAGCAGGATCTGGTGTGTGTCATGACTACCCTTTGAGTGTGCCACCTGTTGAGCTAATTAGGTGGTGCCCTGTTGTGGTCTGAAACTGGCCATCATGTGTATTGGTTCTGGTGTCTGTTGGGAGGGGCTCTGGTGCAGGCCACAGGGTGTGACTGGCTAGGGGCTACCTAATAGGTGCTATAAAGCAATATGATGTTGGTAGCTACCTCTGGTAGGCCTGGATATGTTTTGGAGAGTCTATACTGAAAATTAAGGCCAGCAGCCACCAGTATTGGGCATGGGGTAGGTCACCAAAAGGCCCAAGACTCCCTGAGAGCTGCCCATAAGATTCAGATGCTGAACAAGCCTCAGACAGTATGATAGTTCCATGAGGCAGGGACTTAGGAAGTCACCAGGTTGGGTGAGCGGTGTTCACCAAGTTAATTCAGATTCAGATTTAGCACCAGTTTTGAGCCTGAGGCCACTGTTGCAGTGGGGTGGGATCTCAGGGAGTCACTAGAGTGGACTAAATATTCACCAAACTAATTCAGATTCAGATTTGACTATGTATGGAGAGGGCTCAACACAGGAACAATGAAGGCTGTCCCTCCAGCCCTTGCCCTGAAGCCAAGGCACACAAATCAGTTTTTGCCTGTATGTTTCTGCTCATCTCCATTCCCAAGCTTTACCAGAGTTTTGAGTTTTTTAAGAATGACCACAATATGAGCCCAGGCTGGCTGCCACTGAAAGAGCCTCCCATAGTACATGAGTTGAGTGGGGCAGGGTCTCAGGGAGTGGTCAGGTTGGAGCAAATGGAGCTCATCACGGTAATGCAGATTTAGATTTGTGTGTGGGGAGGGCTCAACAAAAGAAAGTTGGTGCTCGTCTTATGTGCGAGAGGAGGGCTCAGCACTGGGACAATGGCAGCTGTCCCTCACCCTAAAGTCACAGAGCTCCATTTCTCCCTGGGTGTTTCTGGAAAACCCACACCACCATCCCTACACTAGACCCAGGGTGAGTTTGTGCCTGAGCTCTTTAGGGGACTCCTGGGTTTCCAGCAACCTCTGTCTCACCCAGACAGATGGAATCCCCACTGATTTTTCTAACCAGATGTTTTGTGGGCTCCACTTCCCAACACTGGAGTTCTGGGCTGGGGTGCCCAGCATGGGGATGAGATCCCTGTTCCTCATGGGTGACCTCTGCAGCTGAGATATCCCTCCAGATTATCAACTACCACATGTGGGTGTAAGGCCAGCCTGTTTTGTGTGTCTGCTACTTCTACCAGTCTTGTTGTAGCTTCTTCTTTATATCCTTAGTTATATGACTTCTGTTTAGCTAGTCTTCAGAATGTTCTATAATTTAGTTGTAATTTTGAAGTGGTCATGAGAGGAGGTGAATACAGTGTCTACCTATTCTGCCATCTTTACCAGAACCCCCTTAAAGATGTTTAAAATGTAATACTATGGCTGCATTTTTTTAAAATTCTAGTGAGTAGATGTGGGCTGATTCCAAATAAATCTTCTAGCCAGTACCAGTCTCAACCAGCTGTCAAGTCAGAAACAAGTACAACCTGTTGTCATTATGTTATATGTTTTGCCTAGAAATCATTTAAGAAGAGTAAATTTGCTGCCAGACCACACTTAATGCATTCCTAATGTGCAATGAGACTATGCACCTTCAGGCCTGCTAAGATTTCTATTTAACATGATCACAAAGGGCTTTTCAAATGTAGACAAGTATAAAAAATGAGCATATGGAGAAAAATCAGAAAGTGCACAAGAATTAATCATTATGAGAGCTAGTCAGTGCATTCTTTTAATAAAATATAAGAGGCTCAATGAGCACTATAACCAGAGTATTCAAACGCTGTGTCTGAGCCAAAAGCCTCATCACTAATATAAATTTTGATAAAACAAGCTGACTTTGGGAATTTAGTCTATATCAATTAACAATAACAACAGCAATATTAACAACAGCAAAATAACTTGTTGCTATAAGCATTCTTATCGGCCTAGTGTACACATACATATACATACAGGGATAGATGTACAAGAATGCTTATAGCAACATTGCAAGAACAAAAACTTGGCAATGACTTAAATTATCATTAATAAAAAAATGGTGACATGAATTATGAAGTATTTACAATAATGAAACATATCTGTGCATTTAGCTGGAGAGATGTCCATAAAATAATGTAAATTAAGTGAAAGAAAATTGGTGTGTATAACACAACCTCATTTTGGTAAATAAAATGTTTAGTATAAATATAAATGTGTTCAACGGTAACTGTTTTCCTAAGTGAGTTGGACTTGGTGAGATTCAAGAATGAAAAAGAAATCATTCTTTGTCATCACTCCCTCCTTGAACTTACTGTGCTGACACTTTCTTTCTGAGAGCTGCTCCCATAGCTTTTACAGTCCCTCTACGATAATTTTCACAAGTCCTCTGGCAATATGCTGCTTGTAAAAAAAGTGTGTTCTTCAGAAACCAATGGGGGAAAGAGGGGGCACACAAAAAATCAATAAAAAAAGTGTGTTCTTCAGAAACCAATGGGGGAAAGACGGGGCACACAAAAAATCAATAGAAAATGGGCAATAGCCCTAACCAGTTTGGGTCAGTGGATAGAGCGACGGCCTGTGGACTGAAGGGTCCCAGGTTCGATTCCAGTCAAGGGCATGTACCTTGGTTGCGGGCACATCCCCAGTAGGGGGTGTCTACGATAATTTTCACAAGTCCTCTGGCAATATGCTGCTTGTAAAAAAAGTGTGTTCTTCAGAAACCAATGGGGGAAAGAGGGGGCACACAAAAAATCAATAGAAAATGGGCAATGTTCTTTCTAAACATACTAGTACACTTACAAAAGAGTATATCAGAATGGTGGATAAATATATCTAGTAAAGCAGAACATATATGTACCCCATACCTCAAATATTCATCAGTTTATACCTATCAGAAATTTGCACATATGTCCACCAAGGACATATACTCAAATGTACATAGCAGCACTTTCTGCACTAGCCAAAAGCTGGAAACTATCCAAATATCCATCAACAATATAATACATTTTTAAAAATGTTAACTGGAACATAGTTTACAAACTGACAACTTTTGTAGGCAAGCCAGAAAGTCTTGTCTTTCTCAAATGAGCATTGCATTTATCTACTTCTCTATCTTTATGACATTTTGTCATGTTGTTACTACTTCCTTCATTCCCACTCTTCCACCAGCTAAACAAATATCTACATGAACTTTAAAATGAACTAAATTACTTGTCTCTACTTCATTTAGTTTCTTTTCTGGTGATTCCTCATTTTCTTTCAAGTCATACTATAAAGTCATTGTACTCAAAACAGCCTGATACTGCCACAAGAACAAGCATATAGATAAATGGAACAGAACAGCAAACCCAGAAATCAACCCAAGCCATTATGCTCAATTAATATTTGACAAAGGATACAATGGAGCCAAGAAAGGCTTTTTTTTTCTTTCTTTTACTTTTTTTCTTTCCTTTATTGATTAAGGTATTACATGTGTCCTTATTGCCCATTGCCCCCGACACCCTCCAAGCATGCCCTCACCCCACTGTTGTCTGTGTCCATTGGTTAGGCTTATATGCATGCATACAAGTCCTTTGGTTGATCTCTCCCTCCTACCCCAACCCTCCCCTACCTTCCCCCTGAGGTTTGATGGTCTGATCAATGTTTCTCTGATAGTCTTTTCAATAAATATAATTTCCCATTAATGGGTTAGTTGGTCAAGAAGAATGAAAAACTTTGTTGTTTTTGCAATGTTTACCTTTGGTTTTCAAACAAATTTATGTGAAAATATCTATTTATTTATGAAGTCAGCAGCATAAAATATTATAATTTTAAGCAATATTTTATCAGTTTAGTATGCATACAATTGTGCTTCAGGGTGTTGTAATGTTCATGGTACTTGATTATTATTGAGGATAAACATTTAAAGATATATTTGTTTATTATTCATATTTTACTGAATTTTTATGTTTGTTTATATACCAATTTAGTCTATTGTTTTCTATTTCAGATTTTGTTGGCATACAAAATTACAACATTTTGTATTTGGTAGTCTGTTAGTTCACTTCTGTGTGATTGACTCAAAGATTGGAAATGTATTAGTCATCACAATATTTGATAATTACCTTTTTGTCACTTGGATTATATTTATTACACTAATCTTTTTGTAGCTTGTGTATTTTTTGGCCCCTTTAAACCCCAGCTTCCTAAAGTAGAAAAACGGAAAATGTATTATGTTTTATACTGATTTTTAAATAACTGAAAATATTTCTTTATTATTAAAAACTCATGTGTGATATGCCAGAGTACAAAATTTGTATGAATATTTAGTGTTAAGTAAGAAACTTCAATCACCTTCCCAGTTATAGCCAGCTGCTTCTGCTTTCTCTGGGACCTTTGGGGTTGTAACTCTGACTGCCCCTGCCTTCAGCAGGGCTACAGGGGACAAGTTGAGGTACCCAAGCAAAATTTTGTGTGAGCACCATTTGTTTTATTTTATAAACTGTTCTCCAAACAATATTTACTAGATAAATAATAGACATTTTGAAAAGCTATTTTTGTACTTAAAAGAGTTAATTTGGTTTATTTATAGATCCTGCAATCTATACCTTGAATTAAATATTCATTTCTGTTTAAGATGGTTTTATTTTTTATTCCTTCTCAGAATATGTCAGTGACATAGACCCAGATTTGTTTTCCTCTCTGTTCGAAGTAATAGAAGTTTAGCTGGACACATGGTTGCCCAGAATAAATCTACATTTACCCTGGTTTTCTTGTGGCTTTGGGGGCCTTGTGGTCAAGTTGTGGCCTCAGTGATGTGAGAGACTGTTCTGTGCAATATGCACACCCTGCCCTTAGAGGGTAGTGGGATGGCTGCGTTCACCCTGCCCTCGTTCCTGCTGACTGTATAAGAAAGTGGAGGGAAGTGCAGGTTCCCCCATAAAGACACAGCACTCCAGAGCCTGTGTTTTCCCGACATCCTTGAGGAGAAGCCATGGATTGCTGTCCTTCAAACTGAAATGAGAGAGAGAACCACAAACAACATTGTCCTGCATGAGCCTTTGGTAAATGTGGTCTCTGAGAGAGTGGTTGAACACATAACCTAGCGGGGACAATATTCTACTATCAACTGATGGACCAGGATTGTGAGTCAGAAGGGTTTAATCTTCCTTTTTTCCAGCTCAAAATCTCCAGGTCGTTGGTGTCAGATAGCCTTGCCCTTACATTAAGCCATAAGTACTGTTTCACTTTAAAACTCAGTTTATCTAATCTAATATCTTAATCAAAACTCCAAAACCAATTCAATATTAAATCTACCCCTTTCCCAAGCTAGGCTTCGTTTGGACTGGAAATGTGAAATGGAAAAGGGTTGTGTTTTCGCCTTATTCTCTGTTTTATTTTTCCTCCTTTCTCACCTCAGTTACTAGCTGTTTCTGACCTCTCTAAGGTGAGAGTTTGGGGAGGAAAAATAATAGGAAGAGAGAAGTAAGCTTATAATTGATTAGGTACTATTTCCATTGGCCTTGTTCTCTGTAGACCTGGCCAGATTTTAAGCATGACTCATTGTCTTCAGGTGTAATTTTCTAGTTCTTGGTAGGACTCATCACTGGATACTTTTCATGTGCAGATCTCTTGACCCCAGAAGATGTATTTATATTCCTAGTGGCCACTTATGACCACTTTCCTCAGCTCTTAGTAAACTGGTCTTCATATCCATCTTTTTGCTTCTGGGGTTTTATCTTCCTTGCAGGGTTCAGTTCTAAAACATTTCTTCTGAAAAGTCCGTACTGGAAATTTGTCTTACGTTCATACCGGATATCTATATTAGTCACCTTAGTGTAAACTGATGGAAAAATCATTCTCTTCTATCTTAATATTGCAGCTTCCAAATTTATGAGGTTTTTGGTGGAAGTATGTATTTCATTGGCCATTATATACAATCACAGACATTTAAGAAGAACCTTTTACATGGCAAGAATTATGGGAGATAACAAAGATACCAACATGACTGAAACCAGATTCCTACCCCTATGATTTTTAAGACAAAGCAAATATCAGCATAATAATATAACTCTAAAATAATATTTAACCATATTTAACAATAGTAATTTCTATCAAAAAATAGCAAAGTAGCACCAGCATAATTTTTTTCTTCTCCTTCATTTGATACCTGCTTCCATGTCCTAAATCTCATTTTATAGGTTTAATGATGAAAAAAAAAAGACTTTCTTTAAAAATCTTCTAGTTATGAAATTCCCTTTTACTTTCCATGAGCCTGGACTTGGAACAGAATAGAGAGCCAAGAAATAAACCCACACCGTTATGGTCAATTAATATTTGACAAAAGAGGCAAGAACATACAATGGGGTAAAGACAGGTTATTCATTAAATGGTGTTGGGAAAATTGGACAGATACATGCAAAAGAAGAAGAAAAGAAAAGAAAAGAAAAGAAAAGAAAAGAAAAGAAAAGAAAAGAAAAGAAAAGAAAAGAAAAGAAAAGAAAAGAAAAGAAAAGAAAAGAAAAGAAAAGAAAAGAAAGAAAGAAAGAAAGAAAGAAACTAGACCCTCTTTTTACACCTTGCACAGGTAAACACTAAATGGATTAAAAACTTAACTGTTAGACTCAAAACCATAAAAATCCTAGAAGAAAACATGGGTAATAAACTCTCAGACATTTCTTGTAGCAATATTTTTTCTGATCTATCTCCCTGGGCAAGGGAAACAAAATAAAAAATAAGCAAATGGGACTACATCAAGCTAAAAAGTTTTTGCATAGCAAAAGAAACCATCAACAAAATAAAAAGACAACCTACTGAATGGAAGAAGATATTCACCAAAGATCCATAGGATAAGGGGTTAATATTCAAAATTTGTAGAGAACTTATAGAACTCAATACCAAGAGAACAAACAACCCAATTTAAAATGGGCAAAGAACCTGAACAGACACTTCTCCAAAGACGGCATACTGATGGCCAATAGACAAATGAAAAGATGCTCAATATCACTAATCATCAGAGAAATGCTCATTAAAACCACAATGAGATATCACCTCACACCTGTCAGAATGACTATCATCAATAAATCAACAAAAAACAAGTGCTGATGAGGATGTGGAGAAAAGGGGACCCTAATGCCCTGTTGGTGGAAATTTGGACTAGTGCAGCCACAATAGAAAACAAAATGGATTTTCTTCAAAAATTTAAGTATGGAACTGTGTTATGAACCAATGATTCCAGTTCTTGGAATATACCCAAAGAAACTTGAAACACTAATTTGAAAGAATATATGCACCTCTATATTCATTGCAGCACTATTTGCAATAACCAAGATTTGAAAACAGCCCCAGTGCCCATCAGTAGATGAGCAATTAAAAAAGCTGTGGTACATTTACATAATGGAATGCTACTCAGCCATTAAAAAGGAAGGAAAGTTTACCTTTTGAGACAGCATGGATGAACCTGGAGAGTATTATGCTAAGTGAAATAACCCAGTCAGAGAAAGAGAAATACCATATTATTTCACTTATGTGTATAACATAATGAATAAAATATCTAACAAACAAAATAAAAACAGCTTCATAGATACAGAGAACAGCAGTCAGAGGGGAATGGTTTGGGCAGCTGGGTGAAACAGGAGAAGGGATTAAGCAAAAACAAACAAATAAACAAATAAAAAACACCTCATAAACAGACAACAGTATGATGATTGCCACAGTGAAACAGAGGTGGAGTCAGAAGAGGGTAAAGTGGGAAAAACGGTGATGGAAAAAGATGTGACTTTGGGCAGTGAACACATGATGCAATGTGAAGATGATATATTATACAGTGGGCCCCACTCACACCTGCAGCTGGCACCGGAGCTGCCACTCACACATGCTGCCGGCTCCTGGCGCCCAGCGCCAGTCCCGATCGCTCAGTGCCATCAGCGGGTACAAGTGGTGGCTGCCGGCCCCAGTTGCCCCTGAGGGCTTCTCTACCTCCCCCTGCTCCTGAGGGGTGATCAGGGCAGCAGCCACCACTTGCACCGCTGACCATGCCAGCCCCAATCGTACCCGCTGCTGGCACCTGCCCCAATCACTCCGCACCATCAGCGGGTGCAAGCAGGGCCAGCACTGTCAGCACATGGGAGCAGTGGTGGCGGGAGCAGGGCTGCCAGCAGACAGGGGACTGGGGGCCACGGTGAGAGCTGCCAGGCAAGAGCATGGAGGATTATCCAAGACCCACCCCTGTGCCCATTGCAGCCTTGTGGCTCACAGTTCTTTTCAAGGTGCACAAATTCATGCTCTGGGCCCCTAGTACCAAATAAGAGACCTTATCAGAAGCCCTGAAGGATGTTCTGACCACAACATCCTTCTGGAAAACAATGTAGAGTCATATAAAAAGAATTAGGGACATTTTTGTGACAAACAACAACATAAGAAATGCTTTAATTTTTTAGTTCTGGGACTTATACTAGCTTACTAAATTTTCTGAGTTACAGTTTGCTCATCCTTAAAAAGATGATGTTGAAGGCAGTTTTATGAAGTTGTTTAGAGGATTCTGAGATAAAATATTTACAAATCTTAGCATCAAATAATGTGAGTTTTCCTTTGTATCCAGTATCTGATAGCATTACTCTGTTAAGAATCATCTATACTAATAAAAGGGTAATATGCTAATTAGACTGGGAGACTTTCCAGGAGACCTTCCAGACAAAGCCATGGTGGTGGGGCCTAGGCAGAGGCAGTTAGGGGCTATCAGGCCAGAAGAGGAGGGCAGTTGGGGGCGAGCAGGTTGGCAGTGGGGGGCAGTTGGGGGCAACATTCTTCTGGACAAAGCCATGGTGGCGGGGCTGAGGTAGAGGTGGTTAGAGGCCAAGAGGGGAGGGCAGTTGTGGGTGATCAGGCCAGGATGGGACGGCAATTGTGGGTGATCAGGCTGGTGGGGGGGGTCGTTGGGGGTGATCAGGCCGGCAGGCGGGGGCAGTTGGGGGTGAGCAGGCAGGCGGTGGGGGGGCTGTTGGGGTGAGCATGCCAGCAGTGGGGGACAGTTGGGGGTGGGCCTAAGCTGGCAGTCGGACATCCCCTGAGGGGTCCCAGATTGGAGAGGCTGCAGGCCCAGTTGAGGTACACCCCCTCCACCCTTGCACAAATTTTGTGCACCAGGTCACTAGTTTTTTAATAAATATTTAAAATTTATAGTAAAAAAAATACTTTTAGTCTTAAAATTATATTGTAAATATGTTTTAAAATATTCTATAAAACCATCCATGAGTACCTAAATCTTTCATAAGCACTGAAATATTAAGGCCGGATACACCTGTGCAGGAAGCAGATGAGCACAAAGGGAACAAACCTTAACTTTCCCACTTTCAGGAATTTGCTGTGAATAAAAAGAGTTTCATTTGGGATTGGTCATTTTTCAGGATCAGTACTATGTAAGAAGAAATAAATGTATAACTTAAACTAGAAAAAGATTCACTCTTAGATGATTAAGAAAAGCACACTTTTTTTTGCATTTATACTTTATTGGGAGGTAGGGGTGGAAAATGACCCTACTTAAGGAAAGTAAGCAAAGTATTGGCAGGCAGTGACTTTAAATTGCACATTAAACTAATCCAGGGCTATGCTTTAATAAAGGCTAGGGCTGGGAATTCTTATGGATTTTCTAGCTCATTGCCGGGACAACATTGAAAGGCAATAAATGTTCTATTACTTACACAAGCTGCTAGTTTTCAGAAAATTAGTCACCAGTGACCTTTTACCCTTTGTCTTGCTTTCCTTCTCAGTAACTGTACCTGATCTGAATCAAATGCAGACCAGTCCACAAGAGAAGTTTCTTTGTAAACCTGCTACAAATCTAAATAATTGGGCTTTGGTATAAGCAAAATTCTATGTATGTATTTTATTTGAATAAATTCTATATCCTTGTTATCGTTTTAAGTGAAAAAAATTAAATCAAATTTCAAGCAGTAAATCTCAGTTCAAACAAGTTAAATATGAAAATGACATTTGATTAAAAGTCTTTTTTTTATTATTGCATACCTAATCAATAATTATAAGATTTTTATAGTTTTTCATTAGCATTTGCCTACATGCAGGCCTATGGGTATGTGAGCAATGGGGAGAACCATGAGTCAGAGGCTGGAGTCTCAGGGTTTATATTGAAGGGGAACGAAAAGGAGAGAAGTTATGTGATTTGGGGGCACCAATCCTTATATTGAATTATATTGATTAGTTTTCCAGTTAGCAGGGAGACCTCCTTCTGACCTTATTTTCAGGGTCACTAGATCATAATGCAATCTCACAGAGAGGCTAGCATCCCTCCCATATTGCTTTTTGAGGACAGTACAGACCTGAAAATCGTCTGTTTAAAGGTTGCTCTTTTTTCCTCCTTTTTGCTGGACGCCACCTAACAAATGCATGTATAAATTGCATATACAGTGTAATAACATATGGTGCAATAGAGGCACAATAAGATATGAAAATGGTTCCAACCTTTTGCAAAAAGGTAATTGAGAAATCAAATCTCACAAAGAGCATTGCATCTGATCTGGAAACAAAATGATAATATCTGACAAACAGGTGAGTCTGCTGTAAGGTCTGGACTCCTTATTAGAGAAATCTTACATTTGTTTACAGTATGGTTGAAGCATACAGCAAACTTTAAATATTAAAGACATGTAGGAGATGTTTTTGGTTCATTAATGTACATTTTCAACTTAGACTAAACATTAATGTTTAAGTGGCAGGCCAAATAATTATGTGTTCTTATGAATATTTGTGAACCCCAAAATACCTGGGGTTTCTTTAAGATGATGCCATAATTTCAAGACTTTCTAAGTCATATGAAATTTTATTTATATGAAACAGCCTGGAAAGTCTGTAGTTCAATAAGGCATTTACTGCAAATTTATGAGAAACTGACAAAGAGACATTTTGACAATATGTGAACAAAGCGAATGACATTTTTCATGTTTCAACTGACTGTACTGACATTGAACTATATCATACTCACAATTGGCAATATGACATCATTTGACATGAAATTATAGCTACTTGGCAGGGCCTGTTGATGCTTTGGAATCTGTCTCCTTATCTGCTATGCCTCTATGTCTTAATATCTGATTTGACTAAAGAAAGCTGTCCTGCCTTTGAACATTGATTTGTCTATAATATGGTAACCCAACCTTTAGTCTGTGCTGAATTAATGGGTCCCTCTCAGACCACTTCTTCTCCCTTAGTCTCTACATGCACATGGACTGTTTTGTTGTTAGTCTAACTTCTTGCCATTTAGGGAGAGATCTTGGGTTACTAACATCACTCCAAGAATAGTTCATCACTCCATGAATCAAAACCTTCAGCTGACTCACTATACTTGCCAGATCATATCATCGTAGACAGTCAATAGAGCAAATTTCTTCTTCTCAATTTGGGTTATCCTAAAATGTAGAAATATTAATAAAGGATATGAGGTGGAGATATTGTTAAAGGAGAAGATAAAGAATAAAATTGCTAGAACCTTAAAAGTGCAGCATTATCAAGTAATTCTCACCAACCAAAAGGTAAGACTCAACTAACTGTACCCAAGTCTTCAAGAAGTCCCCACAGCATACCCTTTCTGTATGTAAGTATCTGTTTCCATTGTCTCAACCTGCCAGATACATCAAAGAATGGAGAGATAGGGTGATTTCCATTATAAAAGTTTCCTTCATTTTATTGCTCCTGCCATTTATCCTACCCAAAGTGTGTACATATTCCCATAAACACATGTTTATGAAGGCAGCCCACTAGTTGTGACTTTGAAATAATTAGTTTCTTTAGTAAGTCATGCTCAGCACAGTAAATGTGAAGCCTCCACCTGGGGAATTGTCTTTCCTATTGTTGACAGTTATGTGCACACAGATAAATATGTTGGAACTGTCAGGGAGTCAAGTGAGAGTTTTGTGGAAAATGAAGGAAGAACTATGGAGAGAGAAATCAATGTTGACAGAGTTCTATTTAGCCCCATTTCTCACTGAAGGCCTAGAGTGTCTTGTTTTTGTTTACATTATTTGGCTATAAGTTATTAAAGTGACTGGGGTCCAGAGAATAAATTTATAGAGATAGTTTAGATTTTAGTGATATTTATACTTTTGGCCACATACAGATGTTTGTTATTGGCCAAAAAAAGTGATATGCCTGCCATTCATTCTTTATACTATACTAGAGGCCCGGTGCACAGGGGGGATCCCTCCGGGTGGCCTGCAGGGATCGGCAGAAACCTGTAGTCCAATGTCGCCTGCAGCTCCTACCTGCCACTTCTGTTCAATCTGGACCTTCTGTGCCTGCTGCGGGCTCATGGCCAATCAGTCCTGATCGGGAGAGGCTCATGCTGCCACAGCAGCACTTGCCAGCCAGGAGCCCTGCGTCTGATGCCTTCCCAAGGGGAGTGGCCTGCAGGTTCCGGCTGAAACCGGCTCTCCGACATCCCCTGAGGGGTCCCGGATTGCAAGAGGGTGCAGGCCAGGCTGAGGGACGCCACCAGTGCATGATCAGGCCAAGGAGGGACTGCGGGAGGGCTCCAGGGTGTGTCTAACTCTAACCCATCCTGCTCAGTCCTGATCGGCCGGACCCCAGCAGCAAGCTAACCTACCAGTCAGAGCAACTACCTCCTGGTGGTCAGTGTACGTCATAGCCACTGGTCGACCGGTTGACTGTCTGCCCCCTGGTGGTCAGTGCACTTCATACCAAGCATTTGAGCAGCCTTAGCATATCATTAGCATATTACACTTTTATTGGTTGTTCGGTTGTTCTACAGTTCCGTCTATTTGCATATTACTCTTTTATTATATAGGATGAATTATATTATTATCTGTTGTGTCTTATAAACTTCATATTCTGTTTTAATATTTTATTTATAATATTAGAGGCCTGGTGCACAAATGCATGCACGGGTGGGGTCCCTAGGCCTGGGCTGAGCTGATCGAGGTCTGCCAGCCAGGGAGAGGGACAGGGCATGGGAGGTTGGCTGTCATCCCCGAAGAGGGAGCTGGCCCTTGGCCTCCCTGGGAAAGGGGCCACATCTGCCATCCACCCCCAGTTCCCTGTCCCAGGCCGGGGCCAAAGGCCTCAGCAGGGTCAGAAGAGGAGGCAACGGTCACTGGGCTGGGCACTGAAGAAATGGACATCAGATGCCGATGTTGCCTGCCAGCCATGGGAGGTTACCTTTGGGAGCACACTGACCACAGGGGGCAGCTCCTGCTTTGAACGTCTGTCCCCTGGTGGTCAGTGAATGTCATAGCAACTGGTCGACCAGTCATTCTGGTTGTTCTGGTTTTTCAGTCATAATGGTCGCTTAGGCTTTTATATATGTAGATAATCATAATCATAAATGAGTAGACTGACTGCCTTGAATATTTTATTCTTTACTCAGACTACTGGTGACTTAAAGTCTCTGTATGTTGGATGTATAAAATAAAATTTGTACCTGTTAAATAGTTTTACTTCATTTTGATAATTAGGAGAACTAGAAAAGACAAAAGTTGTGATCAATATTCTGATGAAATTACCTTATTATTATCAGATGTGTTTGGAAATAAAATTTACCTATGTATAAATTAACATGCAAGTATCGCAGAATTATCAATCTGCCATTGAATTTTCTTTTAAAAAAATCTTTATTGTTGAGAGTATTACAGATGTCCCCCATTTTTCTCCCCATGGCCCCCTCCACCCAGTTTCTGCCCTGCCCCAGGCCTTCACCACCCTACTTTCTGTGTCTATAGGTAAGATCTTTCAATCTCACCCATGCCCCCCTTCCCTCTAAAATTTGTCAGTCTGGCCGAACCGGTTTGGCTCAGTGGATAGGGCGTCGGCCTGCGGACTCAGGGGTCCCGGGTTCGATTCCGGTCAAGGGCATGTGCCTGGGTTGTGGGCACATCCCCAGTGGGGGGTGTGCAGGAGGCAGCTGATCGATGTTTCTCTCTCATCGATGTTTCTGGCTCTCTGTCTCTCTACCTTCCTCTCTGTGGAAAGTCAATAAAATGTTAAAAAAAAAAATAAAATAAAAAAAAAATAAAAATAAAATTTGTCAGTCTGTTCCATGTTTCCATGCCTTTGGTTCTATTTTATTAATCAGTTTATTTTGTTCATTAGATTCCTTATTTGTTTATTTTGATTTTTAGATTCAATTGTTGATAGATATGTATTTATTCCCATTTTATTGTTCATATTTTTAATCTGTTTTTTTTCCTTCTTCTTCTTACTGTTTTTCTCTTGATCCTTTTAAGGTTCTCTTTTTGTCTTTAACCTTTGGCATTTTAATTATGATGTGTCTTGGTGTGGATCTCTTTGGGTTCATCTTGTTTGGGACTCTGTGCTTCCTGGACTTGTAAGTCTATTTCTTTTACCAGGTAGGGGAAGTTTTCTGTCATTATTTCTTCAAATAGGTTTTCAATAACTTGCTCTCTCTCTTCTACTTCTGACACCCCCATAATGAGAATGTTGGTACTCTTGAAGTTGTCCGAGAGGCTCCTTACACTTTTTTCATATTTTTGTATTCTTTTTTCTTTTTGCTCTTCTGACTGTGTTTTTGCTTCCTCATATTCCAAAGCATTGATTTGATTATCAGAATCCTCTACTCTACTGTTGAGTCCTTGTAAATTATTCTTTATTCAGTTAGTGTATGCTTAATTTATGACTGGTCCTTTTTTATGTCTTTGAAATTCTCACTAAGTTCCTTGAAAGTCTCACTAAGACCCTTGAAGCTCTCATTAAGATCATTGAGCAACGATAGAACCATTTTTTAAAACTCTGTATCTAGTAGTTTGCTTGCTATCTACTAGTTTGCTTGCTCTTTTTTGGATATTTCTTCTGTTCTTTCATTTGTGACATGTTTCTTTGTCTCTGTATTTTGGCTGCTTCTCTGTATTTGTTTCTTTGTATTAGGTAGAGCTGCTAGGTATCCTGGATTTGATAGAGTGGCTTTTTGTGCTTTCTTCTTTACTTCTCTAGCTGTAGGACTTCCATTCAGCCAGCTTTTAGGTGGTTCTTATATATTAAGTGTCCAGTGGGGACCAGTGGCTCAGCCACCCCACTCACCTTACCTGGGTTCTCTAGATGCTCCCCTATGTGGTCTGTGTGCACAGCCTTGTTGTAGTTGAGCCTTGATTGTTTTTGGCATCACTGGGAGGAACTGATCTCCAGACCAAATGGCTGTGAGGACCATTGCAATACAATGGAAGAGCTTCTGTGCAGGAGGCATCCCTGTGGAGCAGAACTTGCTTCAGCTTTGGTGTTTATTGGCTCTGCCCATTGAGTGTGTCTCTTGTGGATGTGTAAAGTTGTAATTTGGTAGGGTCTGAAGCTGTGCACTGGATCTGGGGCCTCCTGGGAGGTGCAAAGTCAGCCACTGCCTAAGGCCACCTGGCAGGAGCTAGAGAACAACCTACAGATGTCTGCCACTTGTGTTCGGCTTAGAAGTGCCCAGGCGAGGCCAAGCTGTCTTGGGCCTCTTATTGATATTATCAATAGGTATGGAGTATGCTGACTCTAGCTGCTGCTTGTTTGAGATATTTTAGGAAAGTCTGAAGCCTGAGCCCAGGACAGGCCATTCCTATGGAAAAGCTGATGCAAATAGCTTGGGTGGGGCGGCAAATTGAATAGGGCAGGGTCTCAAGGAATCACCAGGGCATAGCAAACAGTGCTAGCCACTCTGATGGAAACTCAGATATGGCTGCCAGTCAGCTCTGGGACAGGGGAGGTCTCAGCATCGGAATAATGAGCACTGCAAGTACTTCTGTCTGGAGAAAGCTGCCCCTGATTTCTTGCTCCAATGCCAGACACTCCAGTTCCTCCCCATATATCTCTGGCTCCTCAGGAGCTGTTGCCCCAGTGTTGGAGCTCAGAGGGAGTGAATCTACCAGCCCTTTAAAGGGACTGCCTGGGTCTCCAGCAACCTCCATGTCACTCAGCCACAATCCCCACTGGTTTGTACATCCTGAAATTATGGGGAATTCTCTTCCCAGCTCTGGAACCCTGGGCTAGAGGTCTGATGTGGGGTTGAGACCCCTTGCTCCTTATGGGAGGCTTCTGCAGCCAAGATATCCCTCCCAAATGAACAAAATGCCATACATGGGTGTCAGACCAGCCCATTCCATGCCTCTACCCTTCCTACTAGTCTTTGTGTGCTTTCTTCTTTACTTCTCTAGCTGTAGGACTTCCATTCAGCCAGCTTTTAGGTGGTTCTGAATGATGGTTGTTCTGTATCTTAGTTGTAATTTTGATGTGGTTGTGGGAGGTGGCAAGTATCGGTGTTTACCTAAGTGCTAACTTGGTCTCTCCTGAACTTTCTTGAATCTCCTTCATGGTTTGGCTGAAATAGCTGCCTTGGATATATCGAAGCCATTGTTGTTTAGTGTATATATCACAATTTAAAGTGAATGATTAACTAGTTAATTTGTTGCACAAAATACCAAGAAATGTTGAAGGTAAAGTCTATTAACTTGAACGTGAAAAATTATATATACTCTCATTTATACCTAATGTATACCAAACAGAATTTTTTTAAAAAACTTAAAATTTAGAGAAAAGTAAATTTGGATAGATTGAAAAAATTTTTATTTGATTGATTTTAGCCAATCAGCCATCATTTCCTGAGCAGCGATATGTTAGAGGCATAACAAATGGTGGGCGTTAGAGGTGAATAAGACATTATATAAAATGCTTAGAATATGGTATCTTTAGGAACAAGCAACATCTATAAATCAAAGTTTTCTTTAGGTGGTGTAAGATTCATTTATTATTTCTTTTTTTACTTTAAAATATGCTTTTATTGATTTTTAGAGAGAGAGGAAAGGAGAGATAGAAACATCAACTAGAGAGCAACATCAACATAGATTGGCTGCCTCCTGCACGTGTGCCTCCCCCATCCCACAAACTGAGACCACAAAAAGAATCAAACCAGCAACCTGCTGGTGCATAGGTCCATGCGCAACCACTGAGCCACACTGCCTGGGCATATTTCTTATTTTCATAAGACCATGTTTAACCAAGCTTCTGTTCAGTTCGACTGCAAGAAATAATTCTAACTACTGAAAGTGGAAAGGGATTTGGTATGGAAAATTGGGTGCTACCACTATAGCTAGAGAAGTGGGATTTTGGCAGGACCACCAGGAAAGACTCCGAGAACACCATCATCACACCGGCTAAGGCAGCTGCTCCCTACACTCTTCAGGAAGGTGGTCACAGGTAGGCTGTAGGGGAACTGCTGTGGTCAAGTGGACTCCATCATTGCTACACTCTGAGCCTAAGGAGGTTCCTGCCATCTCTGCTGCCAAATGCACCTTGATACCCATAGCACTATGACTAGACACTCAAATACTCAGGGAAAATACCCAATATCTCCAAAAGAATGCCTGTTAGCAGCACCAACTGAAGCAGCAAGCCATCAACCCTGGCTTGGTGGCTCAGTTGGTTGAACATCATTCTGTACACCAAAAAGTTACAGGTTCAATTGTCAGTCAGGGCACACACCTAGGTTGTGGTTTGCTCACAAGTTGAGGCTCATATGGGAGGCAACCAATTGATGTTTCTCTCTCACATCAATGTTTCTCTCTCTCTCTCCCCTTTTCTCTCTCTAAAATCAAAAAAACATATCTTCAGATGAAGATTTAGGAAAAAGAATATAGTTTATCAGTTCTGATTTCAAAATCTCACCCAAATGCCAACTTCAAAGTAGTAAAATCTATTTGCATCCTGAGCTCTACCTTTGAAGAAATCTAAGGTAAACTTCTCAGCCTTTCAGATTTTGGAATCTAGAGATGTCCACCAGAAGAAGATAGAGATGGCTACTGCATACCAGCACACCCCCTCTGCCACAAACTGCACCTATATTAAAATTTTCTTCAAAGTATTTTAGTTTATTAAAATAGAAAAATATTTAGTGTATGAGTATCCATGAGGCATAAACTTTTATTGATCTTGTGTTCTCTTCACAGTGAATTGAGCTTTTCTCCTGAACTATATATATGCTTACCTTTTCCTGGAATGCCTAATATCACCTGTGCTTCCTCCCAGGACCTGATGACACCCAACTAGGAGACTGGTGCCAACCTGGATGATAACACTTTACAGTCTGTGAATAAACTGTTTCTTTACCTATCTTTCCTTGGCATGACTATAAGCTCATTGAGATCATGAAATAAAACTTGTATTCCAAGCAACTAATTTATTGCCTGCTATATATTGTACACAAATGAATGATTACTTTTGAACATGACAATTTGTTTTATTTTATATAAATAACATTTTATTACTCTACTCATTAACATATATATTTATTCTGCAAGCATTGATTAAGAATCTGCTCTGTATAATGCGTGGTTGATTGTGTGTGGTCCTGGAGATACTCACACTGTAAATTTTTTTCTTCTAACTGTAAATTTAAACTTATTTCTAGCTCTGAATTTCAAATGGTGTGAAAAAAGTGCTTATTTCTCTGAACTGTTCTTCATACATTTTAACTTTCTTAGGATATATGTAATAAATCTTTTAAAGACAATCTCTTCATTCATTTGCAATATTTCAGCCTTTGTGAGAGAGGAGAACCAGTCAGGGATATTCCAATGAAAAGGGATAAAGCAGAAAAAGAATAAAATACATTTTAGTTATAATTCTCATTGATTTACTGAGTGACCTTGAACACATAACTTTGCATAAATATATCTCTCGTTCTCAATTTTTCAATAAACTTAATTTTAGTTTCAATTGCTTACCTAACAGAAAACTCAAACTCCTTTAAATCTCAAGAGAAAGAGAATAGATAAGCATTTTTCTCTTAACTCTTTATAGAAATTGGCTGTATAAATCCAACATCTTTTCTAATAAAGAGGGAATATGCAAATTGACCATCATGCTGTAATGGTCAAAATGGCTGCACCCACAGTGGAGGTGGGGATTCCATAACACAAGATGGCTGTGCCCACAGAGGAGACCAAGTTTCTGTAAAGAGCCTTAATGAGCAATCAGCAGGGACCTGAGGCTGTGTGGCGCTGGGCCCGGGGAGGGGACCTGAGGCTGCGGCCCCTGCCCCGGTGCCAGGATGGGGACCTCAGGCCATACCCCCTGCTTGGCAGGGCTTGATGGGGGACCTCAAGGCATGACCCCTGCCCTGGACCAGGCCAGAGGACCTGAGGGCATGCCCCCCGCCTGGTGGGGCTTGATGGGGACCTCAAGGTATTGCCCTTGCCCCAGCCCAGACCAGGGAACCTCAAGCTACTCACCCTGCCCTGGGCTGGGGGACCTGAGGCTGCACCCCCTGCCCCAGCGCTGGACCAGGCGACCTGAGGCCACAGCCCCCATCCCATGGGGCTTGAAGGGGGTGGGGCCAGCCAGGTCTGGATCTAGCTCAATGAGGGTGGGGCTGGCCAGGTCTGGGTCTTGCAAGATTTCTAGGTGCATGTGAATGGGCGGGGACTTAACTCTGGTTCCTGTGGCGCATCCCAGACTCTGACAGGAGGAAGATTTTCATATACATTTTACTAATTTTCTTTCATCTCTGACACTTCTATTATAGAGAAAGGGCAAATAGCAATATTAAAATATTTCCTCTAATGAATTCCCTTTTAATGTGCATGAATTTTATGCACCAGGTCACTAGTTATATTATAATTAGAAGTAGAAGATACAAGATAGTTACAAAGCTGACATTTTGGAGAGGATAATGAAAATAATTTACCCTAACATATTTTCTTTTTTTTTTTAGTTTAACATATTAGACATATCTAAGTATTTATAAGTTTCATTTAACAGTGTTTGTTTTTGCTAGTGTCCTTTTGAATCCTTTACATATGTAGAAGACTTTGCATAATAGCTAAATTTAAGAACTCAAATTGGCATGAGAAGTAAAGTTAATAGCCTACAATATAGTAGTCTTTAGAGTTGAAGCTGTTTTATATTGTGCATATTTATATGTTTAAGAATATTTGTGGAATAAAGAAGCCCTGTTAGTAATAAAAGGCAACCACAGGCCTGCTGAATAAAATAACCATAGTGGATTATATATGTAATGGCTAAAACAGAAAAGAATAATCAGAACTGCTCTCTTTTAATCCCCAATAAAATAAGTGCAAATATTGAGTAAATGCTTATAAACTTTTATGGCAATTCAACAGAATAATTTTTATTCAGTTAAATCTAATTATTATTTAAAAATGTGACCTGCATCTTATATGTTTTTAATTTTTTTTTAATTTTTCAGTAATTAACTTTAACAAATTTTATTTTATAAAAGTGTGGTCTGTCATGTACTGGAATAATAACATACATACATACATACATACATACATATGTACATAAAAGTCTCATCCTTCCCTTTTAGAAAGTATGAAAAGTGCTATTTCTATTTTCTTTAATGACCCTATTTGACATGTAGAACTGATGTTACTATCCTCACTCACATATAAAAAATACATATCTCAGAGAGATTACATAATGTTATTAGGATTCAGAGAAAGTAATGTGGAAATAAAACTCCAAGTTTTATTACTCTGTATTCTGTGCTTTTTCCATATATAACACACTATCACAGAAAGTGGTACTCATGCTAAAAAATTTATTTACCTAGAAAGACTAGGTAAATCTTGCTTAGTTCTTAGCATGGGGAGAAACATCAAGAAGTTACAAGATAACAATATCTATCTACATATCCATCCTTCTATTATTTACTACAGGCCAGGTGCACGAATTCATGCATGGGTGGGGTCCAGCCAGCCTGTCCCAATCCGGCAGGGCCAGCCAGGAGGAGGGGCCATGGGTGGTTGGCCAGCTGGCTCCACCCCTGATTGGGTTGGGTGGGTAATCGGGAACGGGGGCAGCCAGGGGAGGGGCTGTAGGCAGTTGGCCGCTGGCCCCGCCCCCTGTCAAACTCCCGGTCAAACTCCTGGTTGAATTCCCAGTCGAGGGGACAATTTGCATATTAGCCTTTTATTATATACTAGGGGCCCAGTGCACAAAAATTTGTGCACTGGGGAGGGGGTTCCCTCAGCCCAGCTTGCCCCCTATCACATACTGGGAGCCCTAGGGGATGTCCTACTACCTGCTCCCTGCTCCCCTTGGGGAGCGGGCCTAAGCCGCAGTCTGGCCTCCCTTTGTGGAAGGCGACCGGGC
>NW_005364596.1:44629-112945 GCF_000412655.1 Myotis brandtii | reverse complement strand
TGCTCGCTTCAGTGCCTGGCTGCCGGCCGCCATCTTGGTTGTCAGTTAATTTGCATATACTCACTGATTAGCCAATGAAAAGGGTAGCGGTTGTACGCCAATTACCATGTTTCTCTTTTATTAGTGTAGATGATCATCTATCTATCATCTATCTATCTACTTACCTATTATCTGTCTATATATTTATTTACTATCATCTATCTATGCATCTATTTGAAGTCATATCTCAAATGTCAAACCAACATTTAAAATTGTCTAAATACAGGAAAGAAGGAAGCAAAGTTCAATATTGAAAACTTTATGGTAGTGTAAGGAAAAAGAGGAGGTGAAATATATAAGTCTTTACATATATATTTCATATATATGTAAAATAAGTGGGAAAACAGGTCTTAAAAAAGGAGAAATACAAAATTGTTGTGATTAAATGTTGAGCCGTTATTTTCATGACTACCAATTAAAAGCTGATGGTGTGGTATAATCCTAAAGTTAGATTTTTAAATGCATTGGATTGTCCTAGTCAGGGCTTTGGGTTTCAATACAACCATGTTGTTGCATGAAGTAGCCTCGTACTCTTTATTTGAAAAAAAATTAAAGTTTAGCAATATTTTGGGATAAAGTATTCCTTCTTGGGTGGTGTTTCTCCTTTGGTCTCTCAGGTGACCTAGACAGCCCTCCAATGAAGACTTTATTGGCACCAATACCACCTGGGGAACTTGGTCCACAGCCTGAGACAGTATTTGTCCACCATCTAAGAAAACAAGATCAAAATATCAGGAGCTAATAACTTGGACACTGTAAATTAATGCTTACAAAATGCTTTTAGTGATGATGCTGATAGGTTTGTTATATGAGAAAATAAATACAGCTAAATTAGAAACAACCAGAAATACAAATTAGAAAAAAACAAACAAAGGCCCAGTGCTTTAAGGTTTGAGAGCTTTGGCCACACTGTGACTTCCTAGAAGCTGTCCTCAGTAAGGCGATATTGTAATGAACCCCACAGTTGAGGTTGTCATTCTGAAGACACTTTGGATTTAATTCTCCACAAATTGGGGAGAAGTCTGCATGAGATTTGTTATGGAGAGTGACGATGGTTGATTTAGTCACTGATAAGTCCTATATCTGCAAACTTGGAAGATAAATTAGATTTCAGTTTTGTTTCCTAATATGTCAAATTTGCCAGCTGGAGAAACAGCTTATGCCCAACCAATGATTGTTTTGTGAAAAATAAAGTACTATAACTACCTGGTGACAGATACCTTGAATTTCTGACATATGGATGGTCCCTAGAATTTTACATGATTTACTAGCTGATATCTTGCTAGTTAGCCAGAGTCTAGTGACATGAGTGTGTAACATATATCAACTCAAATAGCCGTGACATTTCTTTCCTTTGAAGTCATTTTGAACATACTATAGTTTTACCTAATGAAATTATAAGATTATAACTTTTCATTTACTGCACACACACACACACACACACACACAAATATCAATGCAGAGTACTAAATTTATTGTCGTTTTAAGTACATGTACTTGTTTTTCAAGAAAGTAGAATTATTCATTTAAAAAATTACACATTAAATATATTATTGCATCATTATTTCACCTATAGGCTTTCAAAAAATATATTTCTTTCAGTAGTAGGATACCTATGACTTAAAGATTGTACTTAAGGATTGTGTTAATGCTTCTTTCACCCCAGTGACCTGAGCCTTTTGGTAAATACTGTCCTGATATTAGTTTTCGTAAGTCAGGAAACATTTTCCACATGTCATGAAGCTTTGTCCAAAGGGAGTTCAGAACCACAGTGCTCATGCTTCATTATCGTCATTCTGGCTGAAGTGAAAGCCCCTCTCAGTGACAGCACCCATCTGAGAGCTCAGACGGAGCAGTTTTGTACATTATTGTTCCCTTCTTAGGTCAGCTGCCTCCTTGGACTGGGATCATTTCACAGTTTTTATTAAAATTATGATGAAAGAACAGCTGAAAAAATAAACAGTTGTCTGAGTGAACCTTATTTAATGCCATCAAAGAAAAATTATCTGTCCCAGAGCATTATAGTGCAATTAAACATCCAAAACGAACATCTAAAAGTAAGCAGAGGCACGAGAAGTTGCCGAGGACCCCAGAAATATATTACTTTTGGTAAATAATGCAGCAAAGAAAAAAATATGAAAAAATGCCCAAATTAGAAAATTATTTCAAAATTAGAAGAGAAAAACCACTGTGAAGAACTGTAACAAAAACATAGAAAGGAGGGCAAAATGAAAATAGAATAAATATCTAAAGCTAAAATAATTGAAAATAGACATCAAAATTGTATAATTATTAATGCATTCATATACATTAACATTTAGGCATGTTAAAAACATCTATCTATATAAAACCCTAATATGCAAATCAACCGAACAGCAGAACAACCGGCAGAAGGACTGGTTACTATGACGTGCACTGGCCACCAGGGGGCAGACACTTAACACAGGAGCTTCCCGCAGGCCCTGACCAGAGGTGGGGGGTGGGGCCAGTGAGTGGACAGCACCAGGCCAGGCAAGGCAAGTGTGAGCAGGGGCCCTGATCACCCCACAGGTAGCCCCACAGATTGGCCCTGATCGCCAGCCAGGCCTAGGTATCCTACCCATGCACTAATTTCATGCACCGGGCCTCTAGTGAAATAATAAAAGATAAAGGGGAAATAAGTTATTACTTGTATAAGTTTTAGAAAAGGCAGATTCTTATAAGCATTTAACTTTATTATTGACCTGGGGAACAGATTTACATAAACATTATTTTCAACTTGTTCAAGAATTCAACAGACATGAAGTCTGTGTCTGCCAAAAAGGGGACTCAAAGCCCTCGGTGTTGTTTTTAAAATAACTTGAGAACATTACCACATAAATTTGAACACTAGAACTTAAAACAAGATTAGTTAAAACAAATTAATCAGATCATACATATTTTAATAATTTTTTCCAATCAGGATATAAAACCGTATGATTAATAGGAGAAATGCAATCTGTACAACAATGGCTAAAAATATAAAACAATTACATTTAAGATGTTTAAACTAAAATTATAGGGTAAATAATTTTTATAATATGTACATGACATGAGTAGTACATAGCATAATATCATGATTTCTTAAAGGGGTCCTCTTAAACACAACTCTTTGTATTATAATTCATAAGCAAAAGAGCATTTCCTTTTCTACTCTTTATTATTCCTGCTGTAGCTTATCATGAACAAAATTCTGATAATGGAAATTGTTCTTGCCCTTGGGGTTGTAAGCTAAGTAAAATAGCAGGTAAGAAATTTATCCCTTGAGTCCTCTAGATTAGAAGTGCAAATTTGATTAGCAAAACATATACCTGCCAATAAGTGTGTTAGGCTACTCTTGAGTCAAACTAAATATTATCCTCAGGGACTGGCTAAGTGTTGGGCATCGGTTGAGCCTCCAAGAATATAAATTATAAGTGAAGAGGCTTGAATGATACAACTATTTTTAAAAATATAACCTTAACTAGTTGAAGCTTTTTAAACAGTCTCACAGTAGCTGTTCTCCAGACAATAGGATTTAATGTTGTCAAAAAAGAAAAGAAAAAGAAAAAATCGTATCCTCACTAATGAATGCCAAGAATTGGAAACAAAAAGTAACAAACAAGAATTGAAAAGTTTATTTACTAGTACTCAAAATTTATTTAAAGATGAAACAAACTAGTAAAAATGCTATCATGTAATTCATGAACTTTCACCTCTCATTCATAAAAAATATATTAAAAAATTATTGTACTTCCCCAAATACATAACTTGAATAGCAAGACATTTAAAGTTGTTTTCTGGATCTTAGCTTAAAGGTACAAAACATTTAACAAATAAAGCCCATGTTCAGAAGAACATAAATTCTGTCTCAGATGTTCATGAATTGGCAATGCAAAATAAGTCTTTTCCCTATCACATCTGATACCTTAATTGGTCACTTGCTTTCATCCGCCATAAAGTTTCAGTGTTTCATTTGCCAATTATCGGGATAACTGGGCAGCTTTTAAGATACAAAGTGATAGACCAGGGTTATTTAACGTGTTTGTAAAGTGCATGCATGAACATCTATGAAGATTAATCTCTTGTTGCACTAACTCTCTAAACCTACACGCAGTGTCTCTTTAAGAAACCCACTTACATTCCCTGGAGGTCACTGAAGGAGGCCCACAGCCAAAATCAGCTCTTTGCCAGTGAGAAAGTACCATTGAAGACTACATGTTTAATTTTAGGAAGTGGTGCTCATGTGCAAATGAAACTACACATGTAAAACTGTCAATACTGAAGCACTTCACACCAAACTACGCAAAATATGGAATGTCTCATTCCTACACAAGTGATTTAGAAGAAGAGACAAATGTTCTTATATTTCATGTTGACTAAGCTATATTTCCCTACCTAGAACAGAGAAAAGATTCATAAAAAATAAAGCATAAAGTGAAAGGAATTAAAACAAATGCCAAATTTATGTTGATGAGAGGGAGAAGAATCAGAGAAGAGACACACACAAAAAAATTTGCATCTCTGAACCAACTTGTGATAAATATGTGAATTGCCTCCAAGAGATAAAACCAGACCATACGGAAAAGTGCAGACAAGCATGGAGGACATGGTAGCAAAGTCAGTGAGTACCTGTCACTGCTCCTGAGTTCAGACATGCACTGGGGTGACAGACACAGCCTGCTAAGTAGCAGAGAAGCAGCAGGATGCTGACCTGTGTGGAATGGTGCCCTCTTTTGAAAATAGTCTGTGTTTGCTGTGCTATAAATCCTGACAAAGTTTACTAATCTGGGTGAGCACTAATTGCTTGAATTCCCTACTGGAAGGGCCATCAGAATAATCTCTAAAGACTATGAGGCAATGGGAAGAAATGGGAAGGAATACTCTAAATTCTTTTTCTAATGAAAACATTATAACTTTGTTAAGAGAACCAGGGCTAGGTGATATAAATGAGCAATTACATGTCAGTGTAAAGAACAAATTTGTTGTCTGGTTATATTTCACAATACCAGCATGACTTCCTTTTGATTGGAGTGAATCTCATAGTGCCTGCCGTGTGGTTTATCAATTTATTGTCTCTCAGTCTCAAATTCACCCTTTTACCTGCTCTGTGAAAATGAATCTGGGCCCTTAAAATACTGTTTCTATTGTCATCTGGCACTGAAGCTTTGTCCATCCAGGATCTGGAGAATCACTGCAGAAGGTAAGGGTTTTGCTTTCCAGGTCTGATTTACTCTGTCTGCGGGCTCCTACAGTGTGCTTGCGTTCCTAGGCACCAGGTTCCTGCAGCATCTCCTGCTTCCCCAATGCCTGACTCCTGCTCTGCAGGACCCACAAGCCAGCTGCTGCCCTCTGCATTTCCTCTCTACCTGGGATGGTTTTGTAGACATTTCCTCTTCACCTTGGATGGTTTTGTAGCAGAGTGCCTCAGGTGAGACATTGCTTTTTGAACAACTTTCTCTGGTATAAAAGAGAGTGCATGGCCTGCAAGCTCTGCCAGCATGGCACCACTATGACTTCTGGGTCATCAGGGGGCATGATGTGCTCTCTCCAACATGGCTTGAACTAAAGCCCTAAAGAGAAATCCGCGCTCTTCTTTGGGTACTCTATCTCAGTCTGCAGCTTCCCTAATCTTTTGAGTTTTCTTCTATTATTACATATCAATCCTCGTTGCCTCAATCCCCAGTTATAGCTAATAATTCTTAATATTAAACTTTCTTACTCTAATTACCCCAATCTCTGTCTTCATTGGACCCAAACTGATATATGTTCCTACTAGTTGGCGATTAAAAGGCTTCAAAGTGGTCCTGTTCTTCTGAGCGAACCTTTCACTGAGCATTGATTATGTACCATCTGTGTGTCAACTACTAGGGATATACAATGAACAACCTAGATGCAGACCTTATCCTAGTCTTCAGAAAACATAAACCCCACCTACAGAGATACAATGTATATAGAACATCCCATATAATAAAAGCCTAATATGCTAAGTGTTCAGTTGTCCAGTCATCCATTCAACCAATCAAAGTGTAATATGCTAATGATATGCTAAGGCCACTCGAGCACTCACTATGACATGCACTGACCACCAGGGGGGCAGATGCTCTGACCAGTAGGTTAGCTTGCTGCTGGGGTCCAGCTGATCAGGACTGACTGAGACAGGCTGGACATGCCCTGGAGCCCTCCCGCAGTCCCTCTCCAGCTGGCCAACCCCCCGCGTCCCTCCCAGCCCTGATTGTGCATCGGTAGGGTCCCTCGGCCTGACCTGCACCTCTTGCAATCTGGGACCCCTCGGGGGATGTTGGAGAGCCAGTTTCAGCCCGATCCTGCTCAATGCAGGAGCTGCCCCCTGGTGGTCAGTGTGCTCCCACAGGGGGAGTGCCGCTCAGCCAGAAGCCAGGCTCATGGCTGGCAAGTGCAGCAGCAGTGGCGGGAGCCTCTCCCACCTCCTTAGCAGCACTAAGGATGTCCAACTACAGTCAGACATCCTCTGAGGGCTCCCGGACTGCAAGAGGGTGCAGGCCGGCCTGAGGGGACCCCCGCCCCAGTGCACAATTTTTGTGCACCGAGCCTCTAGTTGTTGTATAATTTTGTAAGTTCTGGCAGGGGCATGGTAGATATTGAATGAGTAGTAGAGAGGACTGGGTGAGGGAAGAAGGAAGGCTATATTCTGAATCATGTGGAAAGATGTTCTACTTCTGGATAGGTGTCTGCATTATAAGTAAAAATCAGTGGAAGAAAGTTTCAGGGAGACACAATATTTTAAAGTATACGGATTTTGGGAAGATAACATGAAATCTCTCAGGTATTATTAGCTTTCTGTCACTGGAGATGTTAAGCAGACATCTGGAGCTTAAGAATCTAAGCAAGCTGTAATCCCACAGGGTTAACCTTGGGACTTCAGTACTGTTTAAGGTGCCCTAAACTTTTTGATTCTATGACTGTAAAACCAAATCAAAGTTACTGAGTTACAATACACCTGATTTACTCCTGTGCTTCATAGCTTGCTTAATTGTACTTTATTCTTACTTAAATATAACCATAAAAAATGAAGAGTTCATTTGTTAAGGGCAGCTGATAAAAAACACTATGTTTAATTATGTCGGCTGAAACTCAGAGTGAAGGCAGAGCCATGCCCTGGGGGCGGACCCAGTCAACAGACTGGGACACCACTCAGTCTGACCTTCCCGCCTAGTGTTAAGGGGATGGATCTCATGATGTCACCAGGAACTCAAGGCCCACCCAGATGTGATGTAACTTCCTGTTATTCGAGTATTTAATAAACTCCTTCCAGTGCTGGCACTCTCTGCGTCTGTCCCTCCATTAGAGGGCAGACGCCACACCCAGCCCAAGCTTTTATTCTATTTTTGTGTCTGTCTTTTCATTTTTCTCTAATCCCCAAAGTGCCTCCAACTTAAAAGACGTCTCTCTCTCTCTGTGCTGGACATGGAGAAGAGACTCTCAATTTATTCTTCAACCATGTTTTACACATATAATTAGATATTTCCTATTGGCAAGATAATATTCAAATCAGTCCTCTAGTTTTCTTAAAACTTCTTTTCCTTTATCAGACACTCATTCTTTCACTTCTATATTAATGACAATTAAACAAAAATTGCTCCATTTATTTTATGCAACAAAATGTTCCTAGGTAATGACCCATTTCACACTGTTCTCACAAATATCTCTACGTAAGGATTTACTATGCTTTGTATCAAACCAAATTTTAGTGACTTCCAATAATTTGTTAAAACTTTATTTTAGTATTTACTCTAGAAATTATATCATGCACTCTTAACAGCAGCATAATAAAAATTGTTTTCTCCTTTCCTGACCAATGGAAATATTTGAGTCTTAGAAACATTAAAGTGTTTTCTTCTTTTCTAACTTTTACATTTTTTGTTATTATAAATTTTAGTTCTACCTATGCAGAGTTGAGGCAAAAGTAGGTTTATAGTTGTTCATATGGAAATAATACAATGATTAATAAATAATATTACAAGAATAAACTCTATATTTTGTGCACTCACAAATATAAGCTTATTTTTGCCCCACCCTGTCTGTAACATTCATAAAATATTGAAGTTCTCCTCAAGATGGCAGAGTAAGGAAATGCTGTACTTGCCTTCTTTCACAACCACATTAAAATTACAACTAAACTACAGAACAACCATATTGAGAACCACCTGAAGTCTTCCTGAACAGAAGTCCTGTAACAAAAGATATACAGAAGAAGCCAGGTCAAGACTAATAGGAGGAACAGAGGCAGAAAGGGCTGGTCCCACACCCACATGTGGCATTAAAAATCGGGAGGGAGAGCTCGGTTTTGGAGGTCCCTCCTGAGAAGCAAGGGATCTCAGCCCCACACCAGGCTCCCCAGCCCAAAGCACCAGTGCCAAGAAGAGAAATACTCAACATCTGGCTGTACCAGTAAAAACCAGCTTGTCGCTGAGTGAGGTGGAGGGCTGCCGGAGTCCCAGGCGTTCCTCCTAAAGGGCCCCCACACCAAATGACTTGCTGACAAACTCACTCCCTTGGAGCTCCAGCACTGGGCAGCAGCTCAAAAGGTGCCGGGGACATATGGAAGGAAACTAAATTGGCTTCAGAGGAAGGAGTAGAGAGCTTCTTCTCCCAGATAAAAAGTGCTGGCAGAGGCCATTGTTCCTCCGCTGAGCCCTCCCCCACAGAGACAGCAGGCAGGTGCCACATCTGCGTCTCCATCAGCCTGGATAACACCATTCTCCCAACCCTGGTGATTTCCCCGAGACCCCACCCCACTCAACCTGAAGGCCCACCCAAGACACTTCTAGTGGCTTTTTCATACAAATGGCCTGTCGTGGCTCATGCTGCAGACTTTCCTAAAATCTGTCAAAGGCTCGCAACCCCCAAACAAGCAGCATCTGGTCTCTTCATGCCCTGTACCTCTTGCTAAGCAGCCCCAAGCCCAGCAGCCAGTCTCAGTTCACAATTTACCCTCTTCCAGGCACCTCCAAGCAGCACAAGTGGCAACCATCTGCAGATTACTGTAGCTCATACCGGGCGGCCCCAGGCCAGGCACAGGCTGTGACTGACCTTGGCCTAAACCTCCCAAGTGGCTAGCTTCAGACCACACCAGAGCACCACCCAACCACCTCTACAGAGGACACACTCAAAGGGAAAACTTAGCAGGCACCAAAGCAAATTCTGCTCTGTAGGAACAGTTCCTGCACAACAGTCCCCCCACAGTGATCATGGACAGTCCTCTCAACTAATCAGCCTAAGGAATCCCTCTCACTGAGGGGCCAACATCAACTATGACAGGAAGGCACACACAAGGGGCACATTTGAAACACCCAGCTCAGGTACCAGAGAGACAGCACCACCAGGCCCCCAGGACACCTACAGCATAAGGCCACTCTATGAAGACCTGGAGACATAGCAGCTCTACCTAGAAGCAAACACAGTGAGGCAGCCAAAATGAGGAGAAAAAGAAATGTGTGCCAAATGAATGAACACAACAAAACTCCAGGAGGGGAACTAAACAACATGGAGACAAGCAACCTACCAGTTTCAGACTTCAAAACACTGGTTATAAGAACGCTCAATGATCTCAGTGAGAACTTCAAGAAAGAGAGAGGAAATATAAAAATGGAGATAGGAAACAAAAGAAGAACCAGTCAGAAATGAAGAATGAAATAATGGAAATGAAGGATACATTAGAGGCAATATTTTCAAAAGGGTGCACAGTTCCTTATAGGTCAGCATACTGCTGCTTCCATGCTACGTAGCAGGATGTGTCTGCCGCCTCAGTACATGTCTTCAACTGCATTTTCAGTGTGGGCTTCCTCTATTCAGTAAGTCTAGCTTAGGTGAATCCATGGTCCTTAATCATGACAAGAATAAATCTATATAAGACGGGGTAGGGAACCTTTTATCTGCCAAGGGCTGTTTTGATATTTATAATATCATTCACAGGCTATCCAAAATTATCAACTTAAAAATTAGCCTGCTATATTTGGTCAAACCTTTAATTAACTCATCCCTAATGCTTTGGCAGGGGCCAGACCAAATGCTTTTGAGGGACTTATACAGCCCGTGGGCCGGAGAATCCCCACACCTGATATAAGATAACCAGATATAGAATGACCTCTTGTTTTCTGTGCTTATGCTTTCAATTCAAATGTATCCCTCAGGGTGCCAATGCCTATCATGATTAGACACATTGAAATAAATTCCCATTTGCTTTTTAAAACTTCCCTTTCAACCCAGAGTTGGAGTTGCTGATCATGGTAAGGAATTATGGAAATGAATAATTGTCTTCTGAGTACTAGAAATTTTGCTGGGCAAAGTATATACTTTATATCTAATAAACTCCACTCAACATGCAGAAGAGCTATTACCACTCCTTCTTGTAAATGAACAAACAGAAAGCTGTTAAGTGGCAGAACTAATATCTGAACACAGATCTTTCTTGACCCAAAAATCCACGACCATCCCACACCATTATCTCACCTTTTTGCCCATTGTGATGTATGATTATGATTTCAAAGACTATTTAAAGATACTGTGCCTTGGTATGGTGTTAAACATTTTGTGCTGAACCTGTTCTTTAGGGATTGAGATGTAGCAAATAGAATAAATGTCATCAGCCAGCGTGTGTGTGAAGTAAATGTAATTCTCCCCAGCAAAAGAGCACATGTTTTGTTGCCCAGTGAAATCTTTGATTGTGCCCTCCTCTGAGTCAGGAACGCATCAAAAGTTAGCCAAACTTTCTCCATCTGATAGCATGATCTGTGGGTGTTTTTATGGGGCAGATGTGGGTATTTTCCTTCTTCTTAAGGGTTATGCCTCAAGCAATTGTCATTCTTTCCCCAATTATCTTAACAGTGATTTCCAAAGGCATAAAAATATATTTTTAATGCTGTTGTTTGCTCCACATTGCCCTTGGCATAGAAGGCAATAGAAATTACATAAAAAAGCATCAAGTGTGTGTGTGTGTGTGTGTGTGTGTGTGTTCAAGTTAGAAACTCGTAATCTTGACCCATTAAGGAAAATTGAAGTGATTTAGTGGAACACAGATCAACACCTAAAGAACACACAATGTGAGTGAAAGATTGAGGATTAATCATAAAAGATGGGAGAGGTAAACCAACAGTTTTCAGAAAAGAATCCTGGGGCAAATTTAAGAAGTGATCAAAGGGAAACATTGCAAATGGCTTTAAAGCTTTGGGTAAATTAATGAGAATGACCTAGGTTAACCCATAAATTAGCTAAGTCAACTATCAATGTTATTTATGGGAGCAGCACACTGCCAGAAAACAAAATTTAAGTATTGATATATAGGCCTATTTGTGTGTGTTCAAAATGCATTTGAGTTTTAAATATGTTCCTGATACAGTTCACATTTCTTCCTCAATACTTATTACTTAAACTGTTAGGCATTCTATAATGATCCATGCTCTCTGAATGTTCTCTATTTTTTAGCACAATGTCTATTTTATGCATACTCCTATATGATGGGCATTTATTTTTCTTTTAAACTCTATACATGTTGTGACATGATCTAGATAGATGAATCATAGCAAATGTTTCCAAAGTGTTATTAGCACTATTTTGATTTTTGGATCTCCTTCTTATAAGGAAATATAATGTGATGCCTCTGTTTTCTTGTATTGTTGAAATTCACTTAATATTAATCATTTACTCACACTCAAATCCATGGAAACAAATGTTTTGTTTAAATTATCACTGCATTTAATGAGCAGTAGATTAATGATACTTATATTTAAAACAAGAAATTTATTTAATCTTTATTATTTCTTGATCCTTTAGTTCATACAGTAGTTAATTGACTTCTTTAAAATGAAATATTTGAGTACTCGGTATAGAAATAGGTATATTGTGAACACTTCATGTTATCAACTCTCTAACAAAAGATGATAAATGTTAGTAGACATATTTTATTGTAATTAGATGGACCAAATTAATTCAAGTTGATCAATGGAAGAAAATTAAGCCCATAGAAGTATCTAAATGGGATGAGATTGAAGTTTCTTATTAAACTTGAAAAAGATAGGTTGCCTTAAAATATTCTATGATTCAGGCATATAGAAATTTAAAAGTTGGTAGCATCATAACTATACCTCTTCCAATTATAAAACAAATGTAATCAGTTTGACCACTAACATGAAATTAACTGTGGAGAGTCTTGGTGAAATGTTCAGAACAAGTAAATATTTGGTTAGCTAAAAAATATTTTAAATTTATTCACTAACTTAAATAATATAAAACAGCACTTCCCTAATTGTATCTTACAGAATAGAAATAGTATTCAGAAACCAAAGAAATGAGAAGATAATGGAATAAAGGAATAAGACTCCTTTAAAAAATACTCTGATGTAAACATCTATGTATGAAACTAACCTTCAATTATCAATCATCTTCCGTGTGTGGCTTCAGGTTTCAGATTCCATTAATTTGAATGAACATCAGTTGGCTGAACAGGGAAAGCATTTGCAATGGGGGAAGACACTTGTACAAAATTAGGATATAAACCCTCCTTTGACAATCTAAAATGTGATTTTCCTAAAAGATAATCCATTTCAAACCAGCAGTGACTACTCATTTTAATTAGTTGCAAACAGTTTGTAAATTAAATTCCTGCTTGCAAAGTCAAAATTCCAGAAAGAGAATGCTTTCATTTTGTTAATTGCTAAATGCTTTTTCAGGACAGGGTAGAATGAAGGAGGGGTTCCTAATTAGCCAGTGGTTTTTAAATGGCACGTGCCCGTGGCTATGGGGCTGTCTCCTAGTAGGGCCAGAATGTTAGCTTGTTGAATGTGCAAGTTTGAGGTTGTCTTTCAAATAAACTATACTAGTAGATTGATTCAACTTCAAATGAAAGCCATTCTTTTTTCTTTCTTCAATCATGTGCCTTCACGATTCTGACTTGAATTGGGCATAGTAATGTTATGTGAATTAAAAGTATGATTTAATACCCCAATACAAGATTTGATGCTATGAAGTACAGCATGCTAATCCCTTTTGTGATATTCGCTCCCTTAGTGGCCTGAGGCAAAAATCTTTTTGTAGGTTTCAAAGACATATGAAAGTGAATGTAAAAGTACCAATCACGGGCACCCACACAAGCCTCTCTATCTCAATCAAAGGGGAAAACTTGCTTGAGATTCAGTTCATGCTTGAAAGAAAACTTAGAACTGGTTTCTGTCTGCAAGTAAAATTCTTGAAGGCTTCTTCCTGCCTGCAAGTGTGAGGTCTTTAGAAGTGGCTTTAGGTGATTCAGGAAAAAATGTTCAAGGAGAGACTGACCCCTGGAGGCAGACAGAGCTCCCTTTTGGCCAGATATTCCGTTTCTGATTCTCAGGGACTTTCAGTAAATGACTGACACAAAGAGTTGATATTCTTGGCAAATTCCCTTAGGTATCTCACCTTCCTCTCCAACTTCTCCCACCACACCCTTTCACTCATCTGTAGAAGAGCTGATAAAATCATGAATGCTGGGATATACAGAATTTTTAAATCATGCACCTCTGGATCATAAGCTTCATGAGTGCAGAATTTGTTGTATTCATATTTATATCTTCATCTCTTAGCAAGTGTCTGATACATACTTGGTACTACATAAAATTTTGTGGAAAGATTAAATAAACAAATTAATAAATCGAGTAATTCCTACATTTTACAAAGATTAAGTAAATTGCACAGGTCCCATACTTAAGAGAGCACATGAATGTTAATTGAATCTCCACCACAAGCAATGTGGGCAGGATAAAAGTTTTTAATTATCTGACCTGAGATGAGAATCAGAAGAAGCTCTATGAATAAGATAGTAGCTACAGTTATTTTATGCCTACCCCTCAAATACTGACCCCTATGTGTCCATCTTTGGAATAATTTTGACAATTTTTTTTTCAGAAGGAATCCTTATACTTCACTGGCTTCATAAGAACAAAGAAAGGCAAAGGGGGTGGGGAGAACTGCTTGCTCCCTGTGACTCATAAGCTTTAGGTCAAAACACAGTCATGATGAGAAAGCTTTAGTTTCTGCAAGATTATTCTCCTCCCACCAGATGATGCAAATTAATCTAATGTAAGACACTGAGCATTGTTAACTGACATTACTTCTAGTCAGGCCTGGTTGAAACATTTGATCAGTTACTTAAATCTTAATGCTGGTGAAATGAATCATGCAAGAGAGACTTCAGTTGTGGAAAGAACATGAAACTGTTGTTTTTATTATTAAACAGTTGTCAAGGCACTGGCAAAGCAAAGGTGGGACTTTTTTCCCCCTAATAATCCAACATATGCTATTTCTAGAAGAAGGTAGAACTGGAAAAATCCAATACTTATTGAAATTGTTCAACTTGTTTCATATTTTAACACCATGTTTATTTATACTGTGATTAGGGTTCTGTGTTCTATGTTGCATTTGGCCATTGGGTACCCAAGTGTACTGTGTAGTATATAACATAAGAACAAAAAACAAGAGGAATTGCTGCAATTAAAAGACAGACTTTATAAACTCATTATTTTATTAAGGCCAATCATGTTTTCTCTTCATTTAAATTTTGCCCCCAGAAGCAGTCTTTAAAATGAGAAAAACACAGCTGCAAATATAAGCTAACTTCTTTCTTGCCCCACAAATATGTATATCTTTTTATGTACTTCTAAATTCCTGCTTCAAACTCTTAAGCTCTCAAGTTTCCTTATCTCTTAGCTTCTCTACCACACAATTTAGAATTAGTTTACATTGACAGCCATATTTATCTCTTCTCTTTTTAAAAGAAAAGCTTATTTTTATTATAAAAATAATTTTATGCTCTATGTATAAAACACAATCATTAAAAATAAACAATTTATAATTCTACTACCAAAGATAACCACTACTAACATTTTAGTTATTTCTTGTTGAGTTAGAAGTTGGGCCTATATTTATTTTCTTATTCTACTTTTCTCACATAATATAGTGTTCTGATATTAAATTTTTTTAATGGATTTTTGTTTTTTTATTTGTTTTTTACTTGTTTTTTTTTCTATTTTTTTACGTTTTTAGTGCTTTGATAAATATGCTTTTAATTTTAGATATTCTACTTGTGACACTTTATTTTTAAAGAATATTTTAAACATGTTTATCTGCTTACCAAAACCATGTGTGAATTCTCTGATTTGAGACAATACTAGCCTATCTTCATCCCTCCCACTCTGTCATCATCTCTCCTTTTAACTAGGAGAAATCTTGCCTTATATACAACATAAAGCTGTCACCTTCCTCTCCTCATACTTGTCAGTCTCCTGATTCTCCTTTTTTTCTACCTCCCATTATGTAGTAGCTCTGTATTAATTTTGTCAAATATTAGAAAATTTTGATTTAAGATTTAAAAGGTCAACCAAAACTTGAACATGCAGAAATCTTATTCTTTAATGCTTTCAATAATCCTTTTATATTGTTATGACTTTTTTAGTTTCCATGTAATCCTACATAATTTCAGCAACCTTTTTATATTAATAAATTGTTTTTAATCTCTGCCAACTGTTCCTTTATTTTATTTTTTTCTTTTCATCTCAGGGAGCCACAGATTTTTGTTTTATACTGAGAAGGACATATTTTTTTTTTAAATATTCCTCCAATCCCAGTGTTGTTTGATTTTGTGAGATCTATGCATCCTCTGAGTCTTACAATTAGTAATACCTTATTCTTATAATGGGATATGTTTACATAATTTTTTCATGCTGCATTACTTACATTTTACTTACTCTAAAACTAGGAGAACCCTTATTAAAGAAATGAGCTCAATCTTCAAAAAATATAAAATATAAATACACATACATGTGTTAGTCAGTGGAGCCTGGAGACTTATTGGTGTTCATTTGCTATACACAGGTTTAACCTTTTTATACCTAAAGCTGAAAGTTAAGCAGAAATACATGCCTCCTATTCCAAATCTAGCCTTGCAAGGCTTTTATGTTGTGAAGGTATGATGTCCTGAGATGAGAGTTTCTCTCCCCCTGCTTCCCAGAACTCAGATTAACAACAAATCCCCTGTATTTCATCTTACTCTCTGACTAGAGAACATTTACTCAAGAAGAATACACTGAGAGAGATGTGTGAGGTTGACGAAGAAGGAAAGAGGGGAACAGCGGTACCATGCAGCAGTGGATGCCTCTGGAGGCTTCAAGTTGGTTCTGAGCTTTTTTTGCAAATAGGGTATAAATAGTGGAAAATAAATATTCCCGTTCAATTTCACGTAAGCAAGTTTGTTTTTATTCTGTAGTGCATCATGACTGGTGTTTTTCAATCCAGTCCTATCGACCTTGCTGCAAGTGGAAATGTTTTCCAGACTCTTGCTCTCAAATAAAATTCAGTGCTAATTTTCAGTGTCATTTTGAGTTCACTAATTTTGGTGATTCTTAAACATAATAATGGGAATTGGAAACAATTATGTCAGGGGATACTAAGAGTCTATGCTATAATTATTTTTTGTCAGATATATCTTTAATCAAATGGATGAATTTTTTTAATCTGCTGAATTGTGGCAATGGAAACAATTTCAACTTAATCCTATTTATGTGGTAATTACTATATTTCTCTTACTGGGTATGGAATCCCAAATTGTTATAAGTGGAAAAGGAAATATATCCCTTTATATAACAGAAAAGTTAATGAATAGAGTTATTTTCATGTATGAATAGTTCATAAATTCTAACATGTTCAGTTCTTGAGCTTTTTCCATTTCTCAGGCTCTCATTTCTACTTTCTGGTGTTGATTTCATCTCAAGCAATTTTTTTTTCTGCGTGGCAGCCAGAAGCTCTAAATGTAAGTTCTTCTAGTACAATAACAGCAGAAAAGAAAGTTGCACCTCTCATATTATTGGCTACTTTGGGTCACATGCTTATATGTTAACCAATTCATGTGGTCAAGGTGATGTGAAAATTTGAGCAAATCTGGGGCAAGCAGGCATCTGAACTGGAGGCTCACTATTGAGTGAGCCCACCCACAACACAGGGAGCTTTGAATATCAGGGTAATTTTTGGAAAGGAAATCAAAGTGGGGTTTCTCAGACAACACAAATTTCTAAACATTTGTGGGCTTTCTCTGTATTTGCATTCATCCAATTCCATAAGCTAGCAATTAAAGACAAAGATCTGGCAGTGTCATGATTTTTGGATCTAGAGCCCAGCAGTGTCATTTTCTGAGTGTCTGAGGCCTGAATGCTTTCTGCTTGTCCCTAGCCTCAGAGCAATATACACACACAGCAGGATGTGATGACACAGTCAATATGACCCTTTACACCATTTTAATTTGTGACTCTTTACAATAGTAGCAACTGTTTCCATTGATTGGAAGGGGAAATAAATAGTGGCGAAAATTGGGGAGGCTTTCTGTAGATCCCAGGACAATCTCATACTTTGACTCCCATCTTTATGCTTTTCTTGAAACTATCTATATCCTGGAACATATATTTCAATATTTTTAATCATCAAAGGATCATTGTCATTAGACTCTAAGGCATATAGATTTGCTTGTTCACATAAGCAAGGAGCCTCTAAAATCTTTCTACCAACTTTCTGAACTTTTACCTTGGTTGTATTATTATCTGTGTCCCATGATAAAAAGAATACCATTTAATAGATGTTTTGCTACCACATAACCAGAATTGCATAGTTCCCAGCCTAGAACAGAGGGATCCTCATTTCCCCCATATGCAAGTCAACTCAGTCTATTCCATACTATATACCTTGATGTCTTATCATCCCATGAACTGAGAGTAAGGGGAATTTGGTTCCTTCTAAAAAACTTGAAATACTGTTACTTGAGGTGGATGACTACATCTCCACAGAGAAAAATGATGGATTTCTGGGCCTAGTAGAGAAAACAGAGCCAAGATAACCAGGGAAAAATGATAGTTCTCTGCTCTACATTTGGTAATGAGACATCTCTCTATCACTTCTGGAATCTGAGACTCAGAACTGATTACAAAGTGCAAGGAACAAAGACAAAGGCCGGGGACTTAGAATGGTGTGTGCCAACTCTGAATGTGTGCATGCATACACACATGATTTGAGAGCACAAGCATATTCAGAAAAAAAATAGGTAAGTTTGCTGAAAACATGCAATATTGAGAGGTAGAAGAATTAGAAACGCAACTGGAAAAATAGGTAGTCATCATACTATAAAGGACCTTTGATTCTCAGATGAGATTTTTTTTTCCTAATCTGATGAAAAAAGAGAAAACCTTGAAAGTTTATGAATAAAGGACTTTAATTTTATGATCAAAATTGCACTTAGGAAGATGATTCTGGCAATGGCATATGAATTAGATTGAAGATGGTTGAAACATAGCGTGAAAAGATTGCTACATATACCATTACAAGAATTTAAATGATAAATGAGAAACATACTCAACGTGATTAACAGTAAGATAGAAGGAAAGATGTAGAATATACCAAAATTCATGATTTTGGTAAACTTTTCTGTTGTCCAGCATTAGCCCTTGTGTTCCTCTCTCCCTCCCTTACTCTTTTCTTCCCTTACTCCCTCCCTTTCTTCTTCCTTCCTTTTCTCTCCCTTTCTCTTCACTATTTTTTTAAAATTATAATTAAACTAATAAAAAATTTACTTTACTCAACGTAAATGAGGTTGAGGATTTGACAGACAGACTACTTTTGTCTGAAACTACATGTTTAATAGGCTCCCAAATTTTTCAGATACATTATTAAAGAATTACCTAGGATCACAATGACTATTTCATATTTAGCAGATTATTTTATTGTTTTCTGATTTGTCATAAAAATTAATTTGGCATGTAAAATTATTCTTCAACATTTTACAAGTTAGGAATATTCTGTTTATCTGAATAGTTTTTGGTATATAATAACACTCTAAATCACTGGCCAAAATATGTCAAATTTATTTCCACTGTCAAATATGTATTCTTCATTTTTACCTTTTATTTTTAATAGTTATATTTATATTTGCCAGGAACTGTGTAAAATATTTATTTTAATATAGTATTACAAAAATATAAAATATATACAATAATAGAAAAAAAATAATCAAAAGAAACCCCTATGTATCTATCACTTAGATTTAACAATATCATAGCAAATATTTTTAAAATATTTTTATTGATTTCAGAGAGGCAGGGAGGAGTAAGAGATAGAAACATCAATGATGAGAGAGAATCATTGATCAGCTGCCCCCTGTATGTGCAATTATTTTTAAAGTAGATTTAAATTCTTATTTTTAACATCCCTAACTGCAAAAAAAAAAAAATAGGTCTTTTGGGTTTTGTATTAGAGAAGATAAATAGAAATGTATATAACTTTATCCCCTATATTGTATTTGTAATCTCCCTCATAGACAGTACATTAAGGGTGTGTTTATCTTATTAGTGAAAACAAACTATTCATTTCTTCAAAATATTCATGTATTTTTTTATACCTTCCTGTGTATAAAAGCAGCTTGAAATATTCCCTTCAATTATTCACCTGCAGTGATCCAAACTATTACTATATTTTTGTGAATTGGGTAATGTTTTCTGTTTAGGGCGTGGATAGTTGTCTCATGTGCAAATTATTTGGACAAATTCTGAACGGCATTATCCAGTAAATTATAATCAATAGGTGCTTATTTAATAAATTATGTGTCCAGAGAATAGAGACCCATGTGAACCAATAGTCAAGAATTCAGTGTGACCTCCCTTTATGCCGTGACTTGCTTTGTGAATTGGAAAAATCAGTTAACCTCTCAGTGCTTCAGTTCACTCATCTATGAACTGAGAAGAGTAACATTTGCCACCTAACTCCCCAGTATTTTGTGAAGGTTAATGAGCTTCAGAGTTTATGAAGTGCCTTTTCTTCTTGGAATGAAAGACTCTTGAAGTGTACTAAGTATCACTGCTATTTTTTTTTATCCTGCAGATCCAGTAAATTATTCCTTGAAAGACCTGTGATATGACAAAATATGTGATAAAATACTTCTATTAGCATTATCTCACATTGATTATGTTATCAGAGGGGTGAGAAAGTTTCATCAGCCCTGCTGTTAAGCTGGATTCACATAACTATTGGGGTCTAGAATATTTTTGGCCCAATAAAACATGCATGTTAGACAGATTTTCCAACTTCAACTGAAACTATTTTAGTTCTGATCGGTTTTTCAAAACCCTATCATTTCTTAACAGAGTTTCATGAGTGGGATATTAAAAAGAGTAAATTTTCTCCAGTGAACAAATATGCCTGTTTTTTATGGCCACATTGAATAAATACTTAAGGTCTTGACTGAAACCCACAAAAGTAAGATGATTTGATTTAGATCAAAATTCTAACCTGTCACTCTGCATTTTATAAAACTATTTTGCCAAAGTTATGCTTAAAATAAAGAAAAAATTTAATAGAACAAGTTTGGGGGCAGAAACCCATCCAAGGACTATTTCTGGTGATGAGTTTATTTATTTTTTGATCTCTCAAAAGTGGTAGATGAAGGCAAAATTGAGAGATTTTAAAGATTATTATCAATATAGTCAACATCTTCTTTTCTCTTTCACAAAAAATACAAACCAGTTTTCTAGATGGCAGCTAGACTACATCCCGAAGTCTGTATGAACATGGGAAACACAAATGCATAGACTTAGTATAAATTTTTAAAACTTGGTTCATACAACTGCATTCTGAGACCAGTAGGGACTCTGATTTATCTATTTAGTGGTGGACATTAACAACTCTGGGCAGGTGCTGGTCACCATAGTAATTAGGAAACTGTGATGTCTTGCAGCAGGCCATTTTTTCTATAAAAATATTCATAATGCTACACATGTTTTCATGAAGTGCATGGCAACTTACTAACTGAAAGAAATCTGGGGCGGGGAAAGGTTGAAATTGGGATGTACAACAACATTAGAGACTTGCTCAAATTCCAGGAGGTATTTGTTAAACATCTAGAAGATACCCATAATTTTTCTACAGGCCATAGAAGCTTCTCTTTCTTTCCCCAAAACAGCATAAAATTGGTCTGCCTTCTCATTTTAAATGTCTCATTTCAAAAAGAGCCTCTTGATGTTTGGCAAATACTCTAGTCAGTTATTCTAGAACCCTTGCTTTGGGCTCCTTGGCTGACACTGGTTTAATGACATTCATGGACTGTCTAAGTTGGGTTGCCTTATTGGGCATAATTTATGATTAATTTACAACACAGCATTTATATTTTGTCACAAAATAAACTTTTTATCTTATATATTTTAAATAAATTGTGTTTAACAAACATGTATATGATTAAAAGCAATCATAGCTATTAGAATAAAAGAGTTTAAGGAATCACTTTCAGTCAATGTATTTTAAAACGCATCAAAAAAGCAAATGTAAAATAAGGCTGTAAATAATTTGGATAATATAAATGATATTTAAATATGTATCTCCATCTATGAGCCCTATAGCTAATTGGCTTTTAGGTTATTTTTACTACCTTGATAAATATTGGTATCCAAGGAAAAATATAATAAAGTAAAAATAAGATAAGTAAGCTACTTGCTTCTCATTTAGGATAAGATCAATTAGCCATTTCCAGCTTCAGGTTATCAAGAGTCTTTCTTTTTTTAAAAAAATTTCCTTAATCCCTTCATCCTTTTCACCCCACTCCCAACCCCCTTCCTCTGACAGCTGTCAGTCTGTTCTCTATATCCCTGAGTCTATTTCCACTTCGTTAGTTTATTTTTTCATTAGATGCCTCATATAAATAATTTAAAATGGTTTAAATGATTAAGTTTACGTTATGTGTATTTTACCACACACACACAAAAAAAATAGATCACAAAAGAAAAGTAAAATAAAAGAAATCATAACTACTTGATTGAAAAAGAGGCACCAAATTTACATATTACTTAGCAAATTTGCTTATTAAAGTCCTCTTTAGGACTATTACAGACACTATAACTACCATTTATTATTTTTCATATTAATATATTCTAGACAATGATAAACTTTTCTAAGTTATACATATAACGATATGATGAACCGGGGTTTGTTTGGCTATCTGAAAGTATTGTAAAGTATTTAAAACCAATGAATATTAGATTTTAAATTTAAGAGGTCAGTACTGTTTTTTTTAAAAATGAGAATGTGGGAAAACCAAAAGCAATGTAAGTTTGCTAAGTTGTTATTTTGCCAAGTAAAGACATTGTTTGGTTTTGTTCTTTTTTAATTTATCCCACATAACCACTATTTTATAAAAGAGTGACTCTATTACAAAAATATTAGGAAGGGCATGTTCTTGAACTAAAAAGTTATATTCACAAGACAGAATACTTGGCAACTTTACCTTTACATAAAATCTCTTATTTTTTCTCATTTAGTCCTGAACTTGTGAAAACTTGCTCAATACCAGCCCTGGCCTCAGAAATGGTACATGGGAACCACAGCATTGCATTTCCTTAAGAAGAGAAATAAAATTAAACATACATTCTGCATTTTAGAAAATACTTTCATCTGGATGCCTATATAAACTCCTTGAGATATCTGGCTATTTAGTCATGGTTATAATCCTAGATGTGTTTTAGGAGACAAACATATCTTTTCTTGCAGGAGCTAGTATATATTTATATCCTATATAATAAAAGGGTAATATGCAAATTGACCCTAATGGCAGAACGACCTAGAATGACCAGTCGCTATGATGTACACTGACCACCAGGGGGTAGATGCTCAATGCAGGAGCTGTCCCCTGGTGGCCAGTGCACTCCCATAGGGTGACTTCCACTCAGCCACAAGCCGAGGGAGCTTCACTCTGCCTGCCTCCTCAGCAGTGCTAAGGATGTCCGACTGCAGCTTAAGCCCGCTCAGGGGTCCTGAACTGTGAGAGGGTGAAGGCCGGGCTGAGGGACCCCCTGAGTGCACGAATTTTCATGCACCAGGCTTCTAGAGTGTGTGTGTGTGTGTGTGTGTGTGTGTGTGTAATAAAAGCATAATATGCTAGTTAGACTGGACAGCTGGATAACCTTCTGGATGACATTCAGGATGACCTTCTGGATGAAGCTGGGGCTGCAAGGGCCAACGCAAGCCTGGGCTGTGAGCCCCTTGCTGGAATTTCGTGCATTGGGCCTCTAGTGTGTGTATATATATATATACACATATATATATATATGGAGAGAGAGAGAGAGAGAGAGAGAGAGCGAGAGAGAGAGAGAGGTTCAGGTTTAGGTACCAACTACATGTGTTTTGGAGGACTTGAGGATATAGGCTGGCTGCCACCTGAAAAATGGTTGGTATTTTGCGTAAAGAACAAAGAAGAGCATGTTAACTATATTGATGATAATCTTTAACATCTCTCAATTTATTGAAACAGACTCATAGATACAGATAACAGACTGATGGTTGTGAGGGGGTGTTGGGGGACTAGCTGAAAAAGGTGAAGGAATTAAGAAATACAAATTTGCAATTACAACATAGTCATGAGGATGTGATGTACAGCATAGGGAATATCCTATACAATAAAAGGCTAATATGTAAATCAACTGAACCATGGAACGACTGTCTTTATGATGATGTGCACTGACCACCAGGGGGCAGATGCTTAATGCAGGAGCTGCCCTCTGGTGATCAGTGTGCTCCCATAGGGGGAGTGCTGCTCAGCCAGAAGCTGGACTGACAGCTGGTGAGTGCAGCTGTGGTAATGCTAAAATGTTCAACTGTGGCTTAGGCCCGCACCTTGTGGGGAGCAGGCCTAAGCCGTCAGTAGGACATCCCCCAAGGGCTCCCAGACTGCTAAAGGACACAGGCTGGGCTGAGGGGACCCCTCCTCCCCCCAGTGCACCAATGTTGTGCACTGGACCTCTAGTATTGTTATAACTATGTATGGTACAAGGTGGGTACTGGAAATATTGTGGAGAACACTTTATAAAACATGATTGTCTAGCCACTTTGCTGTACAATGTAACTAATATATTAAATGTAAACTATAATTTAAAAATATAATTTAAAAGGAAGAATGCATATTTTAAATCTCTTAATTTTACTTTTATATATCACTCTCATTGTGAAGATCAAAGAAATGAATTACCCACCAGCAGCAGTCATTGGATGGGTGATGCCCCAAAACTTCTAGGCTTGATTACATTGTGGCATCATTACTGAGACTAACTTTATCTGTATAATTTTGTTTCTGTAAACTAAAAATATTAGTGCTGAAAAATCCCTCGATAGTAGTTTTAGAGGTACATGGTTATGAGAGAGAAGTATTTCCTTCTTTTTACTGTTTGACTTAGCAAAATAAACTCAGTTTTATAAAAGGCGAGAATTCAATTGTGAAAGACCCTTATTTTACTTTAAACAGTTCAATCTTTTTCCTTTACATAACCTTTTAATATTATTTTTTAATAAAGGGAATAGGCTACATCATGGTAGTTTTGGCATTACAAAGAGGCTTTGAAAATATCATTTTCAACCCAATATATATTGCACGCTAAGTACATGTACAGGAAGTTTGGTTTGCAGAATAATCATATCAGACTACCAATCAGAAGGCTGAATTTGCTGGCTTTCACTCTTTAACTGACTTCATTGTTTTTCCTAGTTTATAAGGTTTCTCATTTATGAGGAGTTACTTAGAAATAAACACCCAGAAAGAAATAGAGATGTTTTAGTATTTTATTTAAATAACAGTAGAATTCACATTTTCCCTAATTTATTGGGAATCTGATCTCAAAATAATAATCAAATATGAGAGAAATGGGCATATTAAATATATCTGTGTTTATATAATGTTCCTATAATAAAACTGAAAAAACACTAACCTTTGAGAAAGTATTCTTTTTATCTGTGGAGTTCACTGTATATTTTTCTTTTTGACGGTTTAATTTTAACTTGTATATTTAGTGTTGGAGAAAAAATATTTGGGGGTGAAGAATAAATTAATTCCTTCAAGGCATTGGCATCAGGTACTTAATAGTCAAATAGGCTTGTTTTTATAATTACAAACACAATAATTTAGCTCTATTGTCTTCCAAAATAATTCTGACTCAGATGACATTAGCAGCCATGAAGAGGGGACTAAGGGGGCTATATCTATCTCATGCAGGCTATCTGGCTCTTAGCTATGAACTGCATTTGGGAGAGAACATTTGTTCTATTTTGACTTTATTGATAAAGCAGCTAAAAAAGAAATACATTTCCAATGTCAAGTCTCAAGGATGAAACCTTTCTCTCTCTTCTTTAAGGAATATCAGTGGACTATTACCCCAAAATATATAGAATCTTACTCATTGCAAGGCCTAGAATGTTCTAGAACTTCTAGGAGTTATACCTTCTATGTAAGACTCTCAAGCACAATTGGGCCCCATTACTCAAGACCCATCTTTAGGGAGAAGATGCAATTTATAGGAAACTTGAAGTTCCTCAGATGATTTTATTCATTGTTTACTTATCATAAATCAAAGGCTAAAAAGTAAAAATTTGATGGTATATGATTCCTGGGTATATTATTTTGTTTAAGCCAAATAGCGTGGCTTAAACAACAGATATTTGTTATCTCACTGATCTGGGAGTATAATTCTGAGATCAGGTGTCATCAGGATTTGCTCTAATTTCTGTGGTTTGCGGGCAATCTTTGGTGTTCCTTGGGGCATAAACACATCCTCCCGATCTCTGTCTTCATGTTCACAAGGTGTTCTCCTTGAGTTGGCAACTGTGTTCAAATTTCTTCTTTGTATAAAGACAAAGGCATATTAGATTAGATTAGACCTCATTTTAACTTGATCATCTGCAAAAATCCTATTTCCAAAAAAAGTCATATGCACCAGAACCAGGGGTTATGACTTCAACATTTTGGGGGGTAGCGGGCATAATTCAACTCATAACACTGGGCCTATCTAGTTTGACACTTGCATTTCAATACTGTTAAACTCTCAGAAGATGGCACAGACTATAATACTGGGATTGTCCTATAAAAGTTACATTATATAAAAAAGAAACCCAAAGAAAGGATCTAAAATAAAATCAACTTACTTTTAAATATTCATCTCCTTTGAAATTAAATACATGCTTTTGACATATATCCACACTATTATTATTTATTTCTTACCCTTCTCACCCAATTTTGTATCTATTAACACATAATCCAAATTTTTAAAGAGCTAAATTTTGGTACTTTCTCAATTTGATCCATTTTAATAATGAAAGACAGCCTGTTTCTCTACTAGACTTAAAATTACATCCATAAGGAAAAATGTAGGGTAGAGAAATATCTCAATATAAATAACACACTAGACATTGGTTCTTAAACAGGCCTTAGTTTTATGAATCCAATGGTTTTCTTTCCAATCACTCTGTCATATCATCGGATTTCTCCATTATTGATTGAATTATCTGTGTAGACAATCTGATTTTATCATTAAGGCAGCTGAAAACACCAGATTGACTCCTTTTGTTATGTTTCATATGAACACAATTATTTTTAAAGTGTTCTCAAATTCTCCATCTGACTGCCAGACAAATTGAATTTTTTTTAAATTTTACTAACAGCAATTGATTTGCCTAAAAATAGTAAAAGTTTGAGTCAATAATTTTAGAAATTAAACCTAAGAGCCATAAAAGCCTCGAGATAGTCTAACTTGACTATATCTGGAAACAAACTGATTTAGAATTAATGAGATAATGTTTGAAAAAATACATTCAGTTTCTTGGGGGGAAAAAGCAGCATTGGCTTTGTCATAAAGCAATATTTAAAAAAATATAAACCTCAGCCATTCCAATGGCCCCTGTGTTGCTTCCAAAGTTTAGTTTACCAGAGTGTGAACAGCGTGTTTGTGTTCTATTGTGTTTACATTTATTCAGTTAAAGTATATCTCTGAGTGAAGACCTATGATAGCACTGGGTGCTTAGCACCTTACCTTGCTCTCCAAGTGCCCCACAAATGTCATCTCATTACTCTTCAAAACTATCCAGACAAGAAATCGTACATCTCCTCTCAAAAACAATTCTTAAAAAGAATTTCTACCCTCCAATAAGAGTGTATAGGCACTTAAAATTATCCCTCCCACCTTCCCTCAGTTTTTATTTTGGAGATCTAGTCAGTGAGTGAGCAATTAAACACACACACACACACACACACACACACACACACACACACACACACACACATATCTAAACAAGCCAGGAAGCAACCACATGTCAAGAAGGTATTTATGGACTACTCTCCAACATGTTGGTTTTACAAATTAACATTAAACCTTCAAATAACAATGGCTTGGTGTGACTTTAAGGGCTCCTTTCTATTTACATAATGATATATCATGTTTGTCTTAATAGCACTGTAAAATATTAGTAACCATCCATAAATAGAGCTCTGATAAAATCATATTTCATTTCAGAATCACTAATCTATGTTAATACCATTTTGGTCAAGGTCCTGTAACTGTTGTTAGGATTTCAACCCCTATAGGTCAGAGAAAGAAGATGGGAAAATCCTTAATAAAATGTTGTTAGAAGCTACAGGTGGGAAATAAAGAAGCTCTTGTGACCTATAATCTTATTCCCTCACAAAGTCACCAAGAGAGCACAGCAGCTTCTGCAGCTGAAATTAGACAGCACACTAGTGGCTTTTCAATCTCAGTTTTTACAGTTCGATGTTATCATTTTCAGTGAAGAACAAATGAAGGGTACCACAGTTCTTCCCAAGATGTTCTCTCCGGGGTTAATCAGCCCACTCAACCACATGAGTAACTGTGCCTGAACAGTATTTTATTCCCATTTATAAACAATGTAGACGTTTTACGGTCCTGCTCATAAAGAAACACCATGCTCTCAACATGTTTTATTTGGGTTTTAGCTTTTTTATGCCAAATACATCTGAAAAAAATTTCCCTTTAAACATTTAATACTAACTCAGACCAATTTTATAATGAGAGTTGTCACGGGATGATACAATCTACCCTAGACATTAGCCCTGGTAGTGCCAAGTTCTGCCAATAAATGGCCCCACCATATTGGCATTCTGTGTAAAAAGAGCCTAGAAAAGGACTACAGGCAAGTGATAATTGTGCCCCTTTAATGTTTGCCTCTGATTGCTCCTGCCCGGAGAGTAGCAGGCTTTGACTTTGCCCTATCTATACAGCTATTGGTAGTGGTGGAAAACTACACTTCTGCCACATGTAACTAAATATTAAGGGATAACTAGCTTGTCACTTCAATTGGCTTAGAAGAGCATGTGACTTGCATTTTTGTTGACCCAAAGAGAAAAAAAATACTTCCTGGGAATCACTATTGATCTACTTGTCTTTCTTTCACAAAACTAACACTTTGTAGTTTCCTCATTAATTTGGAAAAATATTAAGAAAATTATAAAATAATAGGGATTAAAAATATCTACCTGTGGGACTATCTAGAGAAAGGTAGAGAGCAATTTTCTGTGTTTTTTTCCTCCCCATTTATAGAAAGCATCTCTCTATTTACTACATTTCATCAAAGTTACATTTCAAAAAAGCTTGATTAATACTAAAAATTATTTTTAAAAATAGGTTTAGACAACTCTAAAATTGCTGGTATGGAATTAAAAAAATAGTTACTTGTGTTTTGGATAACAGACTCTTTTACACACATTTATTATTTTTTTCTTAACATTCATCATGCAGTAGAGAAGTAGAATTTAGTATCATTTGAAGAATATAAAGCTTTATAGATTTAATTTGCTATCAAGAATTTGAATAATGTTAAGGTTTGGATTTAACGTAAGCTCAGGGTTTGTCACATACAATTTTCATTTATTTACCATGTATAGGTAAATAACTTGTTTAATAGTTGTCTCTATAAGCAGTTTACTTGACAAATTATGTCAAGTATTTGCTTTCTGAAATCCTGAGAATCGGTTGAGTACCATTACACTTCATGTTGGCAAAAAATAAATAAATATGTGACCAAGGAAGTCCTGTCATTAATTTGTCAGAAAAGCTAGTTGTCATTTCTGAAAATTTAATGTCATCGAAGCTCTATTTCCAATAGCAAAGGAGCACTATTGCTAATAGACTTCAGAGCTTGAAATAAATAAATCTTTGGAATCCTGTTGCATCTCTTGGGGTGTGACATTTGACAGTCTTTTATAGCACAGAACGAAACAAGTTTGTGAGCTGGAATTCAATTGTGGCGTATTGATTCCTTGCATCAGTCATTATTCCCTGCTGATTGACAGCTGAAAATTGGTTACGTTAAGTATTTCATATGTTATATTGGCTGACATTTGCTTGCCTGCTCCTGTGTCAATATTGTTGTAAAGATCTCCAGCTTTATGAGATAGCAATAGACACTGACTGTGGCTTTTGTGTGATGTTCCAGTGTTTTTCCTGACATAATTTAAGTCATATTAAAAACCAGAAGCATCTTCCCTCTTGAGAAGCTTAATGCCAATATTATTGTCTTCCAGGGGAAGATCATGTATGCTCATAATCGGGTGCTAATTTCCTCCCGTACGCTCATGTTTAGGCATTAGGCACTATAACTGTAAAATTGAGCCTTCTTGATTGATTCATGTCAAGCCTCATCTCAGATCCTGCAGGGGAAGTCATCCAGCTGACCCTTTTTACACTAAAAGAAGAGATTTGTGTTCCTTTCTTTCACCTGGAACCATCAAATTGACTGAATAATCTGTAATACATTAGTGCTGACATTTGTTAGGGGAGAATTAAACAAGACACAGTAATCATTCCCTAGAATAAAAATTGTGTTTGATTTCCAACAGAGTTCTATTAAAGTGATGATAGAATCAGTCTCTTTCAAGGCAGAAAACTGTGAATATTCTCTGCATTAATGAATGAAGTTAACACATTAATTGCTCATAATATCTATTCCACCAATATGAGTGTTAAGGGATAAGGAGGCCCTGATTTATGTCACCACATATTTGTAATCAAGTTGAACTTTTTGTGAAGAGAAAAGATTCTTGTCTTTTAGTTTTTGCTAGTCTGAGATGTAAAAAGTTGCATTATTTTCTGAGATATATAAAATTAACCCCCAAATGGCCTATTATCCAGCATTAACTCACTTGAGAAATACAAGAAGATTTAGTAAGCTGCATACCCCAGTCCTAAATTTGATTCCTGAATTTCATTTTGACACTTCAGTTTTCAGTGTCTTTGAATGTAGGTCAAGAAAAGTCCTTATGGCTCACTCTTTTCTAAAGCATGTAGGAATCATTATCATTGAGCTTCATTTGAAGCTGTACCTGAACAAATGTATTTCATAGGTACTGGTCTTCATTCACAGCCATTGGTTACCAGCTCATCAACCACAACTGTCAACATGGAACAGAGTCATATTACACTCCTTTGAGTTCACATGTGTGTGTTTTGTAAAAAACACAGTGTTTTATTTCTAACTCGTGTAGGCCTAATTCTCAAGATGGTTTGTTCATAAGTGATTATGTGAGTATGTTTTCCATCATGAGTTCACACTTCTTAGAAGTACCACTTAAAACTGAACCTTTCCTACTCTTGACTATATTTGCTGAAGCAATTGTCAAGTTTGTTAATTGGGGTCATTTCAAAGTGTTAATATGCCTGTACTCTATATACTCCATGCCATGTGAAGCAATTTTGGGTAGAGAACTGAGCAGTTTTCAAATAATTAATATAGAAGGAAAATATGTCCCTTGTCCTCAAAGATTGTAAAGGACTCTAGGAATTATTAAAGTTAAATGGACAATTAATGAAGTAGTAGGGAAACACCTATCAATTTCTATAAACAAAACTCTTAGTTTAAGGGAATAAAATAAATTGGTTTTACTTCATTTAGTTTGTTATCTTGAAGATGGCATATTTCTGTCCAAGAAACTTCATGAACAAACGTAAAATACACCATCTATGCCAAGCACCGTGTTAGGAAGTGAAGCTAACATGAAGACATGAGGCCTGCTCTCATGGAGTTCACAGTCTCTGGGCAGAGATAGAATGACACGCTTCCAATCAAATAGCTAAATAAATAAAATGTGCAGAAAGTAAATATGCTCATTGTTGATGATCCAACTAGTTTGCACTCCAATTTTGTGAATAAAAGCACATGCATTCAAATTTTAGAATAATTTCTGCAACTTACAGTGGAAAACTATCATGCAGAAGACAGTGACACACAATTTATAAAATCAGAATCAAATATTTGACAGTTATTCTAGTGTCCACGAGCCCATTGTTGACAAGAGCACTTGCTATAAATGGAGAGCATTACAAGTCTCATAAATGCACTTTTAAGGAAAGTACCATAAGCTCTTGGGTTGCCAATTATCCTGTCACCTGTTAAGCATGAGAAGACCTGAGGAGCTTCAAGGACAATACTTATGTTTTCACTGAAATTACTAACTAGATTGAGATCAAGCTAATCTATTATTACTAACTGTAAAATAAAATAAAAAACACTGAACATGGTACAAGAAGCCAGATCATTCTGACCTGAAATTCCTGACCTAAAATAGGAATTTGGACTACTTAATTTATGATGTCATTCCTAAACCTAAAATTCAATGAAAATTCCATATAACATTTAAAATGGTACAAATAAGTCTATATGGCAAAGAAGGGTATACATGAAACTAAAACATCCTATATAATAAAAGGCTAATATGCAAATTGTCCCCTTGGGAGTTTGACCGACTGGGAGTTTGACCACTCGCTATGACATGTGGTGACCACCAGGGGGGCAGTAAAGAATGAAGGAAGGCCCCAGTCAGCAACTGGCAGCCAGGGGAAGGAAGGCCCCCATCATCCCTGATCGCTGGCCAGGCCTAGAGACCCTACCTTTGCACGAATTTCATGCACTGGGCCTCTAGTTTTATAATAAGAAAATGTGTGATTTGTTTATTAATATATGAGTAAATGAAACGTGAGTGACAATAATTTGCCAAGCACTGTCAGAAGTCCGAGGTACAAAGGTAAATAGGACCAAGTCCCTGTCTTGTGTGTCTTGTGGCTAACAGGAGAAGCAATCAAGTCACATAGCTTGATGAGCCCTATTAAAGAAGCATGTATATATTGCTATGGAAGTCTAGAAGAGGCATCAACTTATTGCATGGGACACAGAAAATTGTCAGAGAGTCAGAGGTGACATTTCAGCTGGATAGATATTAAAGAATGTGTGGGGCTCTCAAGGCGGCAAAGGTGAGAATGAATGAATTCTCCAAGAATACGGTGGTATTGGTCAGCATCTCTTTGATGGGAGCATAATTCTCTCCAAATAGTTAAAGCAAGAAGGAATTTAAAATAGGATGTTATTTAACTTACAAATCTCTCGTAAGACTGAAGACATTTAGTTGGGCTTTTAGAAATGGCTCCTAAAGTCAGACTATGGAGCCTGGCCACAAAGGAATGGCTATTTTTTTCTAAAACCAGGAACTCCCTGCCCAAGAAAGCATGTTCACACTCCCTATTGAGAATATGATGCATCAGGCACGAGACCAGGAACCACTGTTGGCATGTAAGCTCCACAAGGGCAGGGGGCATGGTGTGCTCTGCTCACTGATACATCTCATATATGGATCAGGATGATTGTTTGGCATGTGAGAGGTGCTCAATGGATATCTTTTTCAATGAATTGAATAAATGAACTGCTATTTCTACTGCTCAAGAACCATGTTATGCCTAACATAATTTACTCCAGCCAGTGGATTTCCTGGAACCTACTTTTCAATATGCACCAAGTCGACAAGACTAATATTGAAAAGAGAATTCAAATGCCTTCCTGATGCTGCTTGTCATTATAGATAATTGATATTTCAGAAGCATGACCTCTACCTCACTTTGGCTTTCAGTCTCAAGTGATAGCCTTATATTGGCAGAATATAGTCACTTCCAGGACCTACCACAAAAGGAGCCTTGAAAATATGGTGTTTTGTTTTTTTAGCCTCTTCGATACAAGACAGCATTACAAGAGAGGTGAACAGCCTATCCTTTTGCATCTTAACATCCATGTATACACTTCTTATTATATGTAAGCTTATTAACAACAAGGAGACTAGCATTCTCCCACCTACCATGCAGCCATGATGAATCAAAATAAAAGTGCCCCACTCCCTCTGAAAGAATGGACACAAAGTTCTACCCGTTACTGAATTTACCTCTGAGCACTCCATTTTTTTCCTAGTGGAGTTCAAGTTCTGCCTTTTTGTCTTATAATCCATGTACTAAATAATAAACTTAACCATATTCATACAATATATAAAAGGGATGGGGAAAGAGGAGGAAATAAGTGGGACTCAAAATACTCAACCACATAAAATGTGGGGTCTGGTGAAATTAATGAATTGACTGGAGTGAACCTGTACGGAAAATTAGATCCACTGGGTCCAACTATGTGAGCCAAATATACAGTATTGTAGTCCCATTGTGTTAGGAACCATTTGGTAGTGGATGTCTATTCTGCCTTAAATATAAATGGAGAGGGTTTGTATCATGTCCCTGACTATGATTTTTCAGGGCTTCAATGGTGATGCCAGTCACCCTGATATAGGAATATTGGATCACGGGGACACTGGACCTAGAGGGGATAACCTCCCCCCATGCTTCTTGAGATGGAGCTGTTGGCTGCTTCCTTACTGGGACTTACCTCTCTACACCTGTATCTCACTCTCCCACACACGCAGAAGTAAAGAACTAAGTATATTTCCACTTCATTTGAAAACAGGGACTGGGTGCAAGAGGAGAGGCAAAAGCCAGTTTTATTATGTCTAAACTCTTTACTGCAGGAAACTTTTCATGGTTTTTCTTATGTACAAATGTATAGACCATGGATACTGACAATAGTCCTTACTTCTATAGGTGACAGTGAATTCAGAGTTGGAATATGGTAATTCTGTTTCTCTAATACCCAGTCCCTGTCCCCTTTGTTCTCAGCCATAACACCCAGCTGGTCACTGTCCTGTACATAGCAGAGTACCACATAATTTCATTTCTGAAGAATCTGCCTGAATGAATTAATGTGCAGTATGCCGTGGGCGCATTAATCCTAGCCAGTACCTCAAAGGATCCCTGTGGTGAAGACAATCTCTTCCCTGCCTGTGCTATATATCAGTAATCTCATTAAGAAAGTCTTCAGACTTTTCTTTTCACTAATCTTCCACCTGACCACCTGGCCAAAATATTGCTCTGTAAATTGTCTCTGCTCTGCCCATGTCTCCTTCAGGAAACCAATGGTAAATGTTCTGCCTGACGGGAAGATTTTCCCCTTAAGCCCATTTCTGAATACAGCTGCAATGCTGGAATGATCCATTGCTGGCTGGATGACCTGAAAGCTAGTAGACTGGTTTTATGGAAACTCTCTATGAGGCTATAGATACAAGTGAAGGGAAGGGTGGCATGCAGCAAAAAGAGGTGCAGTGTAGTATAGGACACCTCGAGCAATTTATTTGTGATTTTTAAAAATATGTTTTTATTATTTTTTAATACTATTTTTTAAAGATTTTTTAAAATTGATTTTTAGAGAGGAAGGGAGAGGGTTGCCCCCTGCACGCACCCAGACCACGAATCGAACCAGCAACTTGAGTATGTGCCCTGATTGGGAATTGAACCCATGACCTTTCAGTGCACAGGATGGTGCTCAGCCTACTGAGCAACACTGGCCAAGGTTTATTTGTGATTTTAAAAGGTACTCAAGGCTGATCTTGTACAACAATGTCAACTTGACAATGGGCTGCTGCTGCCTCCTTCTAACTCCGTGGCTTTGGGATAAAAACACCTGGTTAAAGATAGGTAGCCCAGGACATATGGTCACTTGGTATCTCATATTCAATATAATCCAGTAGCATGCCCACAGAATAATTATTAGCACAGAAAGCTTTCTTCTCTAAAATCTAAGAGGCCTGAGCTTCTGCTATCAGACATTGCCAGTCTTCTTACATTTTTCTAATCTTCAAGCACCATTATATCTGCTGAGCCCAGCGCAGGCTGCAGCCTAGACAAGCTAAAAGTCAGCTTTGTCTCTGTGACCACTCAAAGTTTGCAGCCACAAGGGATACTCAGTACATGTTATAAAATACCCACAAGTATGGTTTAAATTGCCTCTGAATTAAAAGAAGCCCAACAAGCATTATTCCATTTTCTGAATGTTAGTTGATGCATAGTCTTGCAACTGTTCTTTTTTTAAAATTTTATTTTATTGTTTAAAATATTACAGATAGTAGTACATATGTCTCCTTTTTTTCCCCACTGACCTTCCCCTGGCCCCCCCTACCGCCCCCCCCCCCAGCACATGCCCTCACCCACCCCCCAGTGTCTCGTGTCCATTGGTTATGCTTATATGCATGCATACAAGTCCTTCGGTTGATCTCTTACCTATCTCCACGCAACACTCCCCAGCCTTCCCACTGTAGTTTGACAGTCTGTTCAATACTTCTCTGCCTCTGTATCTATCTTTTTGTTCATCAGGTTATAATGTTCTTTATTATCCATAAATGAGTGAGATCATGTGGTATTTTTCTTTCACTTCCTGGCTTATTTCACTTAGCATAATGCTCTCCAGTTCCATCCCTGCTGCTGCAACTGTTCTTTAACATTTGAGATTACCTGACATGCTGCACACTCTTGGTCTCCACAGCTTCATGGAATTTTTGTGGACGCAATTCTCTTCCTCTTACATGCATATGTCTTCCTTAGACACATAGATCATAATCATTTCCTGCCCACCATCTCCTAATAGCACATAGATTTTCATAGACAGGGCCAACATGATACCCTCTGTGATGGCGATAGGACCAGTAAATTATAACAGAGAACCAGAAAACTGACACACTGAAGCACTGTAGTAGTGGTATACTACTGTCACTGACAGGTGAAAACACATTGCTTCTGGAATTGTCTGCTTCTTGGGGAAGAAAAACTTCATTTGCTAGATAAACTATTACATGCCTGGTGCCAGAAATTGGGTTGATGTTCTTCAATAAAGAGAAAACTTCTGGAAGCTGTTGACTGACAATAGAGTTAACACATGACTCACTAATCCACTGCTGAGCAGAAGAAATGGCAATTAATGACCTGATGCTACAGGCAGATCTGAGCTTGGAGCTTTAAAACCAAAGTGATAATCTAGGAATAGAAGGGGGACTTTGAGAATTGATCCTCTGCTTCTGCCCCACACATACTACTGTTAAAAAATAATTAATTAAATGTATTGGAATGACATTGGTTCATAAGATTATATAGGTTCCAAGTGTACAATCTTATGATACATCATCTATATATCGCATTGTGTGCCCACCATCCAAAAAACAACTACTTTCTATAACAGATTTAGTCACAATTAGATAACTGGGATTGGAGGCTTTGAAAGAAATTTCAGAAAAATTGCCATTCGTTATTAAGTGAAGTATTTATAAGATATTCAAACAAAGCATGGTCAGCCTTGTAGTATGGGTTGCTGTATGAGCGACTCAGGCTTATTTGAATCCCTATAATGCCCCTCTTCCAATTTTGGGGGTTACACTATTTCCCAATAAATGCTCTAAAATGTACAAGAATCTTAAAAAGGTTCAGAATATAATCTAAATTGTAATTTAGCAACTCACAGTGAGACGTGACAAGATGTTTAGGCAATTTCAACTAGAGAGGATAAAGATTCTTTTTACATCCATGGGTGATAATGGTCTTCCGATATCATCTCCACCTGAGAATTTACAATCCTGAATTTTAATTTATCTCTTAAAACTCACCAGCTCCCCTGAAAAATGTTTAATTCCCCTTTATTTCCACAATGCTGAATTTAAGCAGATTGTGGTGTGCCAATGTTTGCCTTCACTGCACACTTCTTCCCAGGCTGTCTCAGATGAATAATTTTAGTAAGTATTTTATGTCTGCATAACACAGATAAGCAGCCTCTCATTTCCTTTTTTAAAAATATATATATTTTTATTGATTTCAGAGAAGAAGGGAGAGGGAGAGAGAGAGAGAGAGAGAGAGAGAGAAACATCAATGATGAGAAACAACCATTAATTGGCTGTCACTTGCACGCCCCCCACTGGGGATCGAGCCCGCAACACTGGGCATGTGCCCTTGACTGGAATCAAACCTGGGACCCCTTGGTCCAGAGTCCGACACTCTATTCACTGAGCCAAACTAGCTAGGGCGCCTCTCGTTTTCCAAGTAATAAGATTCAAACCTAATCAGACATTATTATTAGTATTTTAGAAAATCTACTATCAACAAAATAAGAACATTAAAGAATTTTAGACATTGGGATTTTTTTTAGTTGTGTATTATTCCAGTTTAGTTTATGGCATGTTTGTTTCCCATAGAGAGTTTGTATTTATAATCATGAAGTGTAATCAATTAAATTATTTTATACTTCCTAGTGATGACCTTATAAAGATAAGATTTTCTCAATATTCAGAGTGAGATGGGAATGAGCTGGAGGAAAAAAACAGAGTTGACAAAGACATAAATCAGTTCTTAAGACCTTACCTTCATCAATATCCACTCATTCTACTTTTATAGAGATGGCACCCCTGAAAGGGATCTTATAGTCCATCTTGTCTAACTGTTTAGTTCACAGCAAAAGAAGCTGATGCTGCACCTCCACCCCAATTAAGCACTTCATTATATACTGTCTTATTCTCTAATTGCCTCTTGCACGTATTACATTTCTAACAAGATTGTAAGCTCTTTGATAGCAGAGACAATTATCTTCTGTGGTTTTTTTATCTCCCTCACAGCTCTTAATACTTGTTGATTAAATGATTGTTCTAATCAAGGGTGCTCTCTTTTTTATCCCTTATGCTTTCAAGATCACTGGTCGGGTCACAGATTGAAGCACTCACGGCAGAAGATATTGTTAGTATGTAAAGAATTCTAGGTCCTTTAAATATGGTTTATTTGGTTAATAAAGTAACTAAATAAAGTCAAATGACTCAATTATAAATGCAATAAAAATCAAGAGGAAGGATTACAAAAGAAATTTGTAAATTCAAACAAGATTAGTATTCCAAGATGATAATAATAATGCAAATAAATTTTCATTCACTAAAAAATTGCTAGAACATTATATAATGCACTTCTTATCAAAGTACAAAATGTATGCATATATATATATATGACATATGAGAAACCCAAACTGCTTTGCATACTTTCTGTCAATTATTGCACACAGGACATCCCCTGAAGAGTCACAGATTGGAGAGGGTGCAGGCTGGGCTGAGAGCCCCCTGTCCCATGCATGAATTTCGTGCACCATGCCTCTAGTATTTCTATATTACTTTGGGTCAGACAGATGCAGGAGAATTGCATGTCTATGTGTGGGAAATACACTTTTAGAACAGTGGGTAAATACAAAGGAGTGCAAATTTGGATCACATGGTAACAGTATTTCCAGTTTCAGTAAGAAACTGTCAAATTGTGTTCCAAACTGGCTATGTTGTTTTGCATCCCCTCCAGCAGTGATTATGAGTTCCTGCCCACATCTTCACCAGCATTTGGTGTTGTCAGTGTTCTGGATTTTTGGTCATTCTAATAGGTAGTTAATTTTGTTTCATTTGCATTCCCCTGATGACATATTATGTAGAGCATTATGAAACATTTTGACAGCAGTGTTTTATGCCAGAAGAAAATAGGTAACATATTTAAGAGTTAATGTGAGTTAAATATTTTATATCCATCAAAATTGACCTTCAGAGGGCTAAGACAAACTATTATCAATATGCAATAACTGAGGGAATATTGTTCTCATAAGTTATTTTAAGGATTCTACTAAAGAACATGTTTCAGACATACAAAATGTCCAGAGAGCCATAGAGCTAATAACAGATGGTGAACCTTAACTGTGTAGTGACATATACAGTATAATTAAAAATAAATGGGGGATAAATGACAGGAATTTTAGAATGTAATGGTTATGTAATCTGGCAATATTGATTGAAAACAAATTCACAAAAATAATAAGAGAGAAAAGAAATAGCATATGTGAAAATTTTAACTCTTTAAGTAATCATCACTATGCTGCTGGTACTAACATCATTATTCTAGAATTATTGTATGTGTAAATAATTATGGGATAGTCGAGTTATAGCAAACCTAAGATTCTTGGTGTGGACAAAAGGAAATAATATTTTAAGTAAAATCTCTGTAGCCCTGAATTTGAAATATAACTCAGAAGATATTTATTCTTTAAACACAGCACTATATATAAATATACATTTACTATTTTTGTCTACTAAAGAGACCTAGAAACAGGGAAATTCAGTAGCAATCAGCATTCAGTACTCAGATTGTATCTCTAAATATGACTCACTCAAATAAACCAGAACTTTTTAGAGAAATGATTGCTTATACCTCTGGAACACAAAATATAAAAGACAAGTGTGGCGTGTTTGGCATATCAGATTGCAAGGCGAGTGTCAAAGTCTACAAATTCTTGTCAAATGGATTCAAGAGCCAACTGGAAGAGGACCTCATTGGCAAAATATGAAATACTCTGAATTCAATATGAGAGCAGGTTTACAATAGAGTAAAATATATTTAAAAAAATGTGTCACCTCCAGAGAATAACAGGCAAGGAATTATCTTTAAAACAGAGTAAACTTTTTTAAAAGAACAAGCACTTCTCCTATAGTTATTTTTCATATGTGAATTCTAACACTGGTTAACCAAATAGTAGGTGAGAAGAAGCATCTCCTTATAAAATTGTTCTGATTACTAAAATGAAACAAAGTGATAGAATTAGAAAATACCATTTCACAATTTCTAATAAATTAATAAAGTAGGTATTGAACATCAGCCAATATTAACTTTAAAAAAAGGACCAAATAGATAGTATATGCTTCCTTGTGAAAAAACATGGCACCACCCATGATTTTGCCATAAGAATCTAACACATGTCTGATTTTGCCTCTGCATGAAGCTGCTATGCTATTTTTTTTTTGAAAATGAAGACAGAGAAAATATAATATGGAATTTCACCATGAGTGAAAATTTAGGAAGTCTAGACTTTTGGAAACTCTGTATGTTAAATCACTTAGACTCTTCAACAGATATAAGGAAAAGGTGGAATAGAAATCTAAAGGTTAAAGGACACTTAAAAGACATAGCAGGTTAAAATGGGCAAGATTATGTTATTATGTTTAGGACTGAATACTTGGAAATATTTCTAATCACAATAAATACAATAAAATGCAGAATAGTGGACACTTTGGAAAGAGAAGAGGCTACAATTGGGGTAGGGAAGAGGGGGGCATGAAACACCAAACCACTCAACAATAACTCTCCATTCCTCTCTTCCTCCAGCCCCGAACAACTATCATTCTACTTTTTGGTTTCTAAAAATTTGACTATTGCTGATACCTCATATTCATATTGTTATACAGAATTTGTCTTTTGTGACTGGCTTATTCACTTAACGTAATGTCTTCAAGGTTCATCCATGTTTCAGCTTGTGTCAAGATTTCCTTCCTTTATCAGTTGAATAATATTCCATTTTATGTCTATAGCATACTTTGCTTATTCATTTAATTGTTGATGTGCACTAGGGGGCTTCCACCTTTTGGCTATAGTGAATAATGCCACTATGAACATGGATGTAGAAAAATCTGAGTCCCTGATTTTAATTCTTTGGCTATATAACCAGAAGTGGAATTGTTGGATCATATGGTCATTCTATTTTTAACATTTTGAAGTATTGAAATGTCTTTTTTAAAAAAATATACTTTTATTAATTTCAGAGAGGAAAGGGGAGGGAGAGAGAGAAATAGAAACATCAATGATGAGAGAGAAACATTGATTGGCTGCCTCCTGTACACCCCCTACTGGGGATTGAGCCTGCAACCTGGGCATGTGCCCTGACTGGGAATCAAAACATGACCTCCTGGTTCATGGGATGATCCACGCCGGCAGGGTCGTTTCTTTCTTTTTAAATTTTTTTTTATTGATTGCAGAGAGAGAAAGGGAGAGGGAGAGAGAAAGAAACATCAATGATGAGAGAGAACTGAACCCGGGACCTTTCAGTCCAAGGGCTGACACTCTATCCATGAACCCAAATTGTCCAGGGCTCAGAAGACATTTTTTTAAAATATTTTTTTATTGACTTCAGAGAGGAAAAGAGAGGGAGAGAGAGATAGAAACATCAATGATGAGAATGAATCATGGATTGGCTGCCTTCTGCATGCCCCCTACTGGGGATTAAGCCCACAACCCAGGCATGTGTCCTTGACCTGGGGCCCATCAGTTGGCAGGCCGACACTCTATCTGGGTCTTGAACTTTCTTTTTTTAAAGAGAATGGTAAGATTGTATCTGTGATTTTGAGATTAGTGCAGTCTCATGAAGGAGTGGGCTGGAGGATGTCTGGGGCAGACAACCTTCATTGGCTTCTAGAAGAATCTCTGAACAGGAGATGTTGAAAGACATAAAACAAAGACTGGAGTCACTGAAGAGATCAAATGAATAGATCTTGATGCTCAACTAGATGTAGGATTAAGTAAGAGTTGATTAAATAAAAGAGAAGAAGGCATCTTTGACTTTACAGTCCTTTGTATTCAACAGTGACTCATTTAAAAAAGACCTGGAAGGCTTTACGATGGTAAGTTGAATAGTTCAATGTAAGTCAATAATGTAATGTGGCTGCAAAAAAACTAATTTGATTAACAGAAGCAGAGAGACAAGCAATAAGTTGAAATCATTTACCCTGTATCTTGCACTGGTCAGACCACATATGGAGTCCAGGGTTAGGGGGGAGAGCATTTGTAATACATTGAAAAATCAAACTTTCCAAAATTAGCAGTACCTAAAAGGATTTTATATCAGAAATTATGAAGAAAACTAAATGGTTTATTTTGGAGAACAAAAAAATTAATAAAAAATAGGATAGTGTTTTCAAATATATGAGAGTATCAAGTAGATGAAAAATCAGAAGTTTTGAGTAATTCCAAGTGCAAGGCTAGAATTAATGGAGAGAAGTTGCATAAAAACCGCCTATGTGATACTTTGGCAAGTCCACCTCCTAAACTGTCATGGCCTCCATGTTCATAGATATAAAATATGGGATTTGACCATGTAGATCTAAATGTGTAAGAATAGCACAGTAGAAAAATGTGTAGAGTAGACTTAGATTCTTTGAATTACTATATGTAGGTCTTAACTTCTTTAACTGATCAATAACATGTTAAAAAACAATGTCATAAATATTATCTGATTAGCTGAGTTTATTAATATTTTAATACATTAGACTATTTTATTCTAACTTATTTTACTTTGCTTAATTAAGATGAATTACCCTCAGTATTCACTCTGAATGACTTTAGGTTAAGAAGATAAGATTTGACATATGAGGTCACTTCTAAAGGGAATATTCCAGTTTCTTATTAAGAAACATACCTCTTAAAGATATTTTTTTGAAGGCATAGGTATGGCCTGATGCCTAACTTAAAATTTCAGCAGGATCCATGTTCTCCTAGACACCCTCATTCATAGCATTCTACAAATCATCTTTGAATTCATTTATATTTTTTGCCTATGATTGTATAATCATAGAATTGTTTAATATAGCTTATACTAGAGGCCCAGTGCATAAAAATTTCATGCACTGGAGGGGGGGGTCCCTCAGTCTGGCCTGCCCCCTCTCACAGTCCGGGAGCCCTCAGGGAGGTGACCTGGCAATCAGGGAAAGGCAACACCCCATCATACCTCTGCTGCTGCCACTGCCAGCAGCGCAAGCCTTGGCCGGCCCTGGTTACCTGAGCCTCGGGTGGCCCTGGGCTGCTGGGCAACCAACATTCGGGGCTTGCCTGCACCTCAGGCCAGCCCTGGGTGGCAGAGGGGACTGGGGGTCTCTGGAGGTAGGCCCGCAGAGTTGCTGCTTGCCTGCTGTGCTGGAGGGGCTGAAGGGACTGGGTGCCGCCATCTAGTGGCTATGGGCACCACCATCTTTGAGGGTGGGGCAGTCAATTAGCATGTTCCCTCCTTATTGGCTGTGGGCGCCGCCATATTTGCAACAGCATGAGGGTCAATTAACATATTCCCTCTTTATTAGATAGGATATAAGATTATGTCACTTAGTTTAAAATGGATGCTCCTTCATACAAGGGTAATTTATAAATATACTTTCAGCATGATTTTTTCTGTTTTTAATCACTAATATAGATAAGATTATACTTAAACCAAAACACTCACTTGTCATACTTATGTATTATATAAAATATGCAAACCTGAATTAATATTATCTATATATATATATAAAAGTCTAAGCGACCATTCAACCATTCATCCAGTAGCTATGATGCACAATTACCACCAGGGGGAAGACACTCTGACCAGTAGAGGAGGGAGCCTGATTCCTCATGGAATTGGCTGTGGATTAAGTTGCTGCTGGGGCACTGTTGACCCCAAATCTGCTTTACCTGCACCCTGGACCCAGAGATGAGGGAGGAGGGAGCCAGTGGGTGTCCAAGCCCTGAGGGCTGGGCCTGCAGGAGGGGTCTCACAATTTGGGACCCCTGGGGGATGTCAGAGAGCTGGTTTCAGCCTGACCCCGCAGGTCATGCCAAGGGACCCCACCAGTGCACAAATCTGTGCACTGGGCCTCTAGTATGTTATAAAGAAGGAAATTTTGACCAATTAAGAAATTATTATGTCTTCATTTTGGAAAGCACATCTTGAAGACACTAAAGACAAGATATAAATCCATTTTATTGTCATGCTAGAGTTTCTATACATTTTCACATCTAATTATGGGTAATATAAAATATATTAACATGTTAGCCATGGAATTGTAATATGATTGGGTCATATTGATGTCCCTTCCCCTTTATGGATATTTAAAAATTTATTTTTTGTGAAATATACATGTGAGATTGAGCAAGATCAAGCAACAACTTGATCTGTTGAATTGACCCTCCCTTTTGTTAGCTCATGATGTGTAATCTAAGAAAGCATCATCAATATAATTATCAATATAATTATGGTAACTAAGAAAGCATGGTATAAAGCTATTACCCATGCTTAGAAATATATTGTAAAATGGATGCTTAAAATCCATGTTAAAATAATATTAATAGTATCTCTGTAGATCCTTTTTCTCTTTTACCAACTACTTGCTCTTTTATTTAATGTACTTTCCACCACATATTACAGATTGCAGCAAACTTTCAATATTAGAATTGTTATGTTTTTTGATGAATATAATATTTTTGTTAAAATACATCAATTCGCTGCATAGACTCAACATGATAGTCTACTTCTTCACCAAGAATTGATATTTGATAAAGCATATCCTTTTCTACCTCACGCAGAAACTTTTCCTGGGAATTTGAAATAAAAATAAACACACACTCATGCATAAAACTAAATTTAACCTAGAGACAATTGTGATTTTATTGAAGAACAGAAATCATGCATTTTGGGCCTTACATTCAAAAGAAGTTTTGCTATAGATCTAGCATTTTAAATAATTCATTATATCCAATCATCTTAGACTTTCACCTTCTTTTTTTTGGTACATTTGAAAACCACAATAGCTTGCATAGGAAGTATATCTAAAAGCCCAAGCTCTCTTATATTATCCTTGTGGAAGAAAGTCTCTTATAAGTAATAGGTGCACATTTGTTGAGTGAATCAATCCATCAGTTAGCTTGTCAGTCAATTAATCAATCCAACAAGAAATGTAGTTCAGAAACTAACTCAGAAAAATGAAAAGGTATTACCCATGCTTAGGAATATATTGTGACAAATATGTTAGACAAAATGATGATAGACAAAATAGACTTTATGTAAATTTTATTAATTTTCATTGAAAAATCTTTACATGTAAAGGGTGGATGCTTTTGTTCCTTAATTTATCTCCTGTTTTTGTGTTTGACAGAGAAGCCTTGGAATCACCCATAGTTTTTCAACAAATGAATATACATCATGGCATTTTCTTCATCAGCTCACAAAGCAAAGCATAATATTTGGCATTTTTTTCTTACTCCTGAGGAAAGCCCAGAAAATTGACACAACCGTAGAGTGCTGGTTGCACTTTGTTCTTCTAAGAAGAGAAATATGCCATTTGTTTTTACATTTTCTGAGTTGTCTTGGGAGCAAAACTGCCTCCAGCTACATATGGGCTTAATCGCCCACGTCCATCTTATGGGTGTCACCTGCTAAGGTGAGGAGTCTGGAATAGCCCAGACACATTATGTATGGGTGGCCTTTTGTTTACGGCAGACAAAGCCAAAATCCTCGGGATTACTTGAAGATATCATATAACACACAAGATGGAGTTACTATTATTCTCCTCTAAGACATACAGTGTTTCCCCTGGGCAGAGAAAAGAACACAGAGCCAATCATATGAAGACAGAACCCATTAAAGATTTATGCAAGCCTGAATTACCTGGCTTTAAACTATATTCCTCTCCCCCTCCCCATTTTCTCTCTCTCTCTTTTTTTTCTTTAATAAGAGGGACATTTCTTCCTGAACAGCAAAGCTGATGTAGATAGTATCACTGGTAATCCTTGGCTTAAGGACAGAGCTTCTAAATGGCTTGAATTAGGCTGGAAGATAGGGCTGTTTGATTTCCCTTCCCTTTTGTTTCTGTTTTGAAGGCTCTGTCACAGAATGTCCCACTAAACTAGCATTTAGTGGGTTTGGAGCCTCTGTGTGTAAGTTTCCTTTTAAGCATAGTCAATGAAACAGCTTTGAAGCTGTTGAACTGTGTAAATGTTATATTAACATTTTCTCTCACAATTATAGACATTTACATGGTCTTGTTGAAATAGCGCTTTCAGAGGGAGGAAAAAAATACCAGAAGTGAAGGTACACAATGAAATGAAAAGCAGCAGAGTGCTCTATTTATCTAGTTTCTGAAATAAATCATTTCAACTTTTAATTTACCCTTCTCTAAGATGGTGGTTAAGAATAGACAAACAAAGGATACTGTGAGAAATAATTTCATTTTGTTCCTTTGTTACATTAGATTATTTAATTTCCACTTGGTTTGTATATGGAGATTTGGCCAATGCACCTTGTTCTTTAAATTTGCTAACTAATAACAGGCTCATTCAGAAAGCTCATGCTAAGGACCTAAGACTCATGGGTGATGATTCAAAAATTATGAGACTGCAAGTAGTTGTCCAGCTATAAGAAGAAAGGCAAATAGAGTAAATTAGACATTAATCCAAAGCATTCCCAACTATTCATGTTCCTGTTTAACAGAAGTCATAATGTGCTTTCAAATAGAAAAATGATTTGAATCATTCCAATAACTACCACATGGATGATTTTCTCACTGCACTCAGTCTGAGAAACAGGTTTAAAAAGGGAATAAATGCCCTAGCCAGTTTGGCTCAGTGGATAGAGCGTCGGCTTACGGACTGAAGGGTCCCGGGTTCTATTCTGGTCAAGGGCAGATTCCTCATGGAATTGGCTGTGGATTCAATCCCCAGTAAGGGTTGTGCAGGAGGCGGCCAATCAATGATTCTCTCTCATCATTGTTGTCTCTCTCTCCTCTCCTTTCCTCTCTGAAATCAATAAAGATATAGTGAAAAAAAAAAGTGCTACATTAAAAAGAAAAAAGGGAAGAAATAATAATTTAGACTCTAAGGAAATATTTTAATAGTCTAATTTGGGTCCTTTTCTGCATACGGAGCAATCATTTATAAATGTACAGTATCAGTAATATTATCTCCTTTCACATTGATACTGCTAAATTTCTTTAAAGATCAATAATTGTAATTTTCACATTGTACCATGGGATTCATTGCTATTGATAGTCTTTCTGTTCAATGATAGGCTTGTTTTATTGTGTATGAAATACATGTACTTCTTGTCTTGGCACCAAATGAAAGCAAAGAGCATACCTGTGATGGAATCGTTGCTCAGCAACTGTGACCTTGCCACTGGTCTGATGGCCGATTTCTCTCCAGCAGGGCAGATATGCACGACCAATAAATGCATTGATCCTCAACGCAGTATTAGCTTTTGTTACATGCATTACAGAAGCTAATAGTAGTAATCTTGGATGTCTCTGTCTACACATGACTGAACTTCCACAAACTCTGAAAAATACTTTGTCACAAAAAAATGTTCTGCAGTTTAGCAATCTAAAAATTTTCAGTTTTTAAAATTATTTTCTGGAGCATCTAATTTGATTGGTCTTCATGTGATCTCTAAATATAGATAAGATTATACTAACATACACAAAAAATATTGTATAGCGTTTTTCTCAGATTGTTCTACTAGATAATCCAAGTGCTAGTTTCCATGATGGTAGCACGCCTCTCTGTTAAGTAACAACTTTAATTGGAATAAAAATTCAGTGCTCAGGAATTATCTTACAAAATTGAATCAGAATTTTAAGAAAAGAAAAAAAAAATTCTTGGGATCAAATTCACCCATTCATGATCAGATAAGAAAACCCAGAGATATTAAATAAATGTTTGTTAAAAGAAAAGTCAAAACTAGAATTTGATATGTTAAAGATGTTGAACATACAATAAATATTTTTAATGTGCATCTTAAAATGAAATGTCAGGTTGAGCATATTTTTATTTAAATTCATTTTATAAAACTAGTATGGATTCCATAAATTATAACTTAATGTTATATGTCAATTTATATAATTAAATTATTCTTCTTTTAAAAATAAGAACAGAGTGATTTCATGAACTCATTTTAATCTGATAAAGTCACTTAGTCCAGTTCTGACTTTTTTTCAAAATTTCCTCTATTTGACAATTTCCCATAAAAAGCATTGCTCTGTCAAGCAAATTAATCTATGTGGAAACATATTAAGTTTTTTCTTTAAAATAAAAAAAATTGATCTTGAGGCATTAAGCAGGTCCACAATTTCCTTACTCACTTGCAAACGTGGTGCCATAGTTTCAGGTCACTTTTTCTTTGAAGATAATGTGTTATTTAATTGAACTTAGATATCTTTTAAGTACATAAAATCTCCTGTAAAAGCAAACTCAAGGAACTAAAAGAGAAGTTGGCAATATAAAACATTTTGGAGACATGGAATGATGTTTTACTGAGGGAAAAATTCATGAAGATCAGAGTGATAAAGATCAGAATCAGAGTGAAAACATTTTTTCAAGTTAAGGCACCATTAATAATTTGAGAAAAGACAAAAATTTGAGGATCAGTTTCATTTGATCAGCAATCCTAGTTTCTCAACTATCTGAGAATGCCAGCCATCTGAAACAAACAAAAAAATGTAAGCAAAAACTTCTGCTAGGAATCCAAAAAGATAAACAAAACCATACATTGACAATTTTTGTACATATGAGAACCTCATATTTTTCCTTGCAAAGTTCATTTATGCTCTTTTTATATTCAATTCTAATAAGCTTGGTGATATCAGCCACAAGAAATAAAGAAGTTGCTGTATATTATTAGCAGCACTAAATGTCAACCGATAGCTTGGTAGTAGAAGGAAAAATAATAACAATATTAATTAATTAATTAATTAATTAATATCAATAAATTCCTTGGACCAGATTGGTGACTATGAAGATGGTGAAAAATAGTTGAATTCTAAAAGTTGGGCCATTGGAATTTCATAACAAATTGGATCAGTGATGTAGGGAAAAATAGGGCAAAGGATGACTTCCCTAATTCTTTCTTCCTGATCCTGGAAAGAGAGAGTTAAAGCCCAATAGGAGGGAAAATTTATCTGAGTTCACCAAGGAGAGAGAGTAAATAAAGAGGATAGAGAGGGTCAAAGAATAAGTCCTGAACTACAGAATATTCATTTGTTCTTTACAACCATGACTGTCTGGACCACCAAGAAAATGTTCAATGATATTTGTTACATGTGGTTTCTCATTATGTATGCACTTACATGAATTTAACTCTCTGGTTTTGAGATAAAGATATAAATATATAGACAAAGGTAAAATTTACATAGTGTAGGCTACACTGCCTGACACTCTACTAAATGAGCTATATCCAAGAATAGGGGTTAGATAAAAGAGATAATTTGCCATTTCTTTAATCAGCTATATTTGTCCTGTATCTCTTATGTCTCTCATGGTATAAGTATCTCATGATGTGCTTTTCAGGTTTTTGTTTTATTTTGTAAAAAATCAATAAAATATATTTTAAAAAAAAGATATAAATATATAGATAAAAGTAAAATTTAAATAATGTAGGCTATACTACCTGACACTCTACTAAATGAGCTCTATCCAAGAATAGAGGTTAGATAAAAGAAATAATTTGCTGTTTCTTTAATCAGCTATATTTGTCCTGTATCTCTTATGTCTTTCATGGTATAAGTTTCCATGATGTGCTTCTCAGGTTTTTGTTTTATTTTGTTTCTTGTATATCATGAACTTAAATATAAGCCAAAGTACCTAGAAGCCAATTCAAACTGACTGGCTTGACCTAATAATGAGATAGTAAATTGCTTTCTAATATATGCCATGTATACTATACTTTATCTTCCACTAAATGAACTTTGAAGCATGTAATTTTGAGCATGATAATTTTTGCCTTTTAAATTTTTACCTTACAAACAATGTCCAATGTAAAATGAGACTCTGTGGTACACATTTTTCAAAACAGGAAAATCTGTTAACATTTTAAATAAAATTATGACAGTAGGTTTCACTTTTCAAAGTTTGGGTGCTACAAAGAAAAAACTCTATTCTAAATTAAAATTAGTCAATTTCTGAATTTCAAATTACTCAGTTTTACCTACATATTAATCATTATGATAAGAATGTATAAGTTTTCTTTGACATGTATAATATGAGTCAAAACTATGTAGGATGATGCTATCATAATTGCATAATTCTTTATTTAATATTATGGTATGTGTTTCCTTACAGATTGATTTTCTAATTTCTCAAGAGGTTGCAAATTTATAGAAATATTTTCTGCCCTTTCCTCCTCTCTCTTTTTAATCTATTGACATTTTAGTGGTTATCTTTCTCTCGAGTCCAATATTGTGTGATCTCAAGTTTCTTGCATTATTTTGAAAATAGGTAACTAAATACAGATACAAAAAGAAATGAAAGACAAAATTATAATCATTACTATATTGTGGGAGTCTGAATGATGTTATATCAGGCTTTATAATGTTATTTCACAAAATTTTTGCAGGATAAAATTCACTTAAATCCAATAGAAACAATATTTACTGAGGGCAATAAAATTAGTAGCTTTTGCAAAAAGGCACAAAAATTTTTGAAAAACACATATATCTTGTCCACTTAAGGGTTAATATCCAAGACAGAAATGTACAGATATGACTGCATTACAAGGCAAAAAAAAAAAAAACCAAACCTGAAATATACTAAGAAAGAGTTCGAAGATAACGAAGGTATTAATCTATGACAGGTTATGTGGTATGCTAGGTTTACAAATGCCAGGTTTAGAAAGTAACAAATATTGTTTTCCCAAAAGCCAAACAGAGAAAAAAATATGGACCATTTTTAAATAACTAAAATGCTTTTCTTTATGACTTTTTTTATACTAAGATCCATAGTGGAGAAAATAATTCTATTCTCACAATTTAAAAAATAAATGAGAAAAAGTAGTGCCCCTCTGGACGTTACTGAAGAGTAACAAAACTAAAGCAGCTTTCACATCCACCTCACTTCTTTGGACTAGAAACTAGATTGTACACCATGTCACAAGGCTAGACAGGTCTCAATCAGTATTCCTGCCCAGGTAGGGAGAAAAGGAGAAAATGTTCACAGCAGGCAACTTTTTCAGGTATTTCTACCAAACAAGCCTTCTAACCTCTGCCACCACTCCATAATCTTTGCTCCAAACATTTTCAACTCCTACTGCTCCCCAAAATTATGCAATATCTTATTTTCATTATTTTATGTGCTTATTTCTTTGCATAGATGTTTTCCCTATCTTCCTCCACAGTAAATATTTGCTGTGCCAGTTTTTTGTGGGATTTTTTGTTTGTTTGTTGTTGTTGTTGTATTTCCGTGTCAGCATCTATTCATACCCCTCTAGAAACAATTCAATTTTCCTTTGGGAAATAGTGCCTCCCTCTTTCCATCCATGTGCCTCAGGTGTGATTAATTCAGTCTTTCACATACACCCCACCCCAAAACTAAGTGTGCACCAAGCTTTATATTTCCTCCCTCGAGTAAGGGGGCAGTAAGAAATGGATTTAATTCAGTTCACACCAACAAGCATCAAGCTCAGGATTTGTGCTAAATTGCTTGGAAAGAAAACATGATCTTACCTCTGGGGTTGGTGATCAGTGAAAATGGAAGACTGGGCTGCTGTACATCTTGCTCCATAGGAGAGAGTTTGCCCGAAGAGATAAACCTATAAAAACAAACAAACAAACAAAAACTAAGGGAAAAACACACACACACACAGGTATGGATTTGAATGTTGCTTATCTTTTCTCTCAATTTGTGATTTGTGTCTTGCTTATTCCCCAACCTCACCCATCACCACCACTTTCTTTATATATCTTTTATGAAGATGTCTTAATTTTAAAAAATATTTTTATTGATTTAAGAGAGGAAGGGAGAGGCAAAAAAAGATAGAAACATCAATTATGAGAATCATTGATCAGCTGCCTCCTGCTTTCCCACACTGAGGATCAAGCCTGCAACCCGGGCATGTGCCCTGACCAGGAATTGAACCATGACCTTCTGGATCATAGGTCAACACTCAACCACTGAGCCACACTGGCTGGGTGAGATTTCTTAAATTTAGCAGTTGAATTTATCAGTCTTTTTCTATGGTTTATGAAATTTTATAAAGTCCTCTCTATTCTCAAGATAAAACTATTTTCTAATGTTATTTTCTAAGAGTTGAATAACTTAATATTTCATCTGGCAATGATCTATGTATAGTGTGAAATAGAGTCCAATTTTGTTTTTTTATAAAAGTAAAAGCTAAATGGCTGGAGCACTAAGTCAGGCTTATGGGTGCAGTCAGAAAAAGCAGAGGTGGTGTTTATCTGTCTCTGATGGCTTATTTCACATAGCATAATAACCTTCAGTGATGGCGAACCTTTTGAGCTTGGCGTGTCAGCATTTTGAAAAACCCTAACTTAAGTCTGGTGCCGTGTCACATATAGAAATTTTTTGATATTTGCAACCATAGTAAAACAAAGATTTATATTTTTGATATTTATTTTATATATTTAAATGCCATTTAACAAAGAAAAAGCAACCAAAAAAATGAGTTCGCGTGTCACCTCTGACACGCGTGTCATAGGTTCGCCATCACTGCCTAGGTTCATCCATTCTGTCGCAAAAGGTAATATTTTCCTTCTTTTTCATCATTTCACTTATATATGGAATCTAGTGAGAAATATAAAAAAAATAGAAACAGACTCATGGGTACAGAGAGTAGACTGACAGCTGTCAGAGGAGAGGAAGGTTGAGGGGTTGGGTGAAATAGGTGAAGGGATTAAGCAAAACAAAACAAAACTCCTCAAAGACACAAACAACAGTATGGTAATTACCAGATGAAAAGTGGGTTTTGGGGGCAGGTATAAGAGGGCAAATAAGGGATAAATGGTGAGAGAACACTTGATTTTGGGTGGTAAACACACAATACAATATACAGATGATGTATTATACCGGTAGGTTGTACATTTGAGACCTAAATAATTTTATTAAGCAACGAAACCCCAATAAATTCAATTTTAAAAAAAGCATAGGTGGAAGTAGATCCAGTAGGAAGCTCAGAAAATATAAATAACATGAAAGCATGAGAAACTTAGAGGGGGTGTTACAGTTTGGAATTGACCCAAGTAGGCACCCTGATCCTACTATTTGGTGGGTGGATACCTTCTCAGATGAGAGCAATCCTAGTTTAGACAAGTATTCTTAAAGTGAAAAAGGCAAGCCACTAGTCATTCCTTAACTATAGTAACCCCTATACCCTGCAGAGAGGCTCACAAGCCATCCTCAAAATCACACGTCTGCTCCCTTAAGTAATAAGGACACCAAGGATAGATCTATCCTGTGCAGACGAGGGTCAACCCTAGATCTGTCCTATGCAGACGAGGGTCAACCCTAGTACAATGTCTCCCCCATTGTAAAGCCATATATTTTTTAATGTTTTCTGAGCGTTTTCCCAGTGTTGGGAGACAAGCATGAAAGTCCCTGCCTTTCACATTCTGATGGAGGACACAGACAAACATAGGAGCATTTACAATGCAAGTGCCAGAGTCTAGATCAGGGGTTCTCAACCTGTGGGTCGTGACCCCTTTGGCGGTCGAATGACCCTTTCACAGGGGTCGCCTAAGACCATCCTGCATATCAGATATTTACATTATGATTCATAACAGTAGCAACATTACAGTTATGAAGTAGCAACGAAAATAATTTTATGGTTGGGTCACAACATGAGGAACTGTATTTAAAGGGCAAGAAGGTTGAGAACCACTGGTCTAGATAATAGGGATTAACTATAGGAGCGAGAAACTTCAGGCTTCGTTTTGCAAAACTGAAGGCCATACCTTGGCCCAAATCCCACCCTACATGCCATTCCCCATCCAAGTTTTAAATTTTTATCACTTTATGAGACTCAGCAGTCCCCTTCATAACTTCCAAGTGAGGTTTTTGAATAGATCATCCGGAGCTAGAATGTCTGAGCTTCCTTCCCTTAAACGCCCAGATAACATTATTTACAGAATTCACTTTTAAATTTACAGCAAATACTGTACTAGAACTTATCACTAAACTAAATTTATTACTTTCCCCCCTTTGAACTTCTTAGCTAAATTTCTTCGCTGTCCCAAAGACTTCTGGTTCTTATTTTCTTGATGCACACACTGTCATTACCCTTTTTTATATTTCGACATATCTCTTGGCATTCTGAGTGACTCTGTTTGGATCCACTCTCCAAATTGTTTCCTCTAGGATGGATAGTAATCTATCTTGATTTCAAACATATGAAGTCAGAACTTTCTGTTCCCTCTTTCTCCTTCTGATTCTTCACATGGATTTCCATACTTTTTTTCTTTACTTTCTCTTGGGCTTCCTCCTCCTTTTCTCATGAGGGCACATGGTGATGGTACAAGGTCATTGCAAAAGAAAAAAAACCCCTCAAAATTAATTGGTTGCAGCTTATGGAGACCATGTAACTGAAGAGATACTTGTGCTCCCTAGGCCATGAATTTGGATCCATGATTCTGGTCTTTCTCCAAAGAATAAGAAAGTTTTTATAACCAGATGGGGCTGTAAACAAGGAAATTGTCCACAAATGCTGGGTCATTGGCCTTCACAGTGGTTTGCTATGACATAGAAAGACCCAGGATAAGGACTTAAAGCAACCCAGATTGTTTGAGAAGTGAGGATGATTTTATATTCTGAGAGATCCCAGGAAACTCATCGGATTTTGTGATTCTGCATCTCTTTCACCCATACCCTAGAGAGGTCTGGTTATAACTGAGGCCCTTTCATGCTCAGGGGTCTGAGCTAGCTGCTATTCAAAAAGGGAAGTATCAGCAACTTCAAATTGCATTCCAATTTTACAACAACTCTGCTTAAAAGATACATTTTCTTGACAACATACATTTCTCTAACCATGTAATTCACCCTATGATTTTGGGCCATGCTCAGAAGTTACCAGTCTCTTAGAGGTTCACACTCTACAGGTGTCCAGAAGTCCTACCTTTACTTCTCCACTTAAACACAACAGATCCAACCTCTTTCACTAAAAATGAATAAGCCACAGATTTCCCTTCCCAAAAAATATTTTGACTATGGGAAATTAGCACACATTTGCAAAGATCTTTTCTGTGGTTAACTGACAAAGACACAAGAAATTGAATTGAAGACAATCATTTTATGACATTAGGGCAGCCGTGGGAAAACTAAGACCTGCGGGCCAGATTCGGCCCGTTGGAAATGAATAAAACTAAAAAAAAAAAGACCGTACCCTTTTATGTAATGATGTTTACTTTGAATTTATATTAGTTCACACAAACACTGAAGGTCGAGACTTTCAGCCCCCGCTCTGGCCCCTAACAAAAGGGTATAATGTCCTCTATCCTGAAGGAGAAGTTTTACTTTGCATACGAGAAATTCTTTTGTCTCTAAAATGTCATGTTTCCCATCTTCACATCCTACAAGTCACCATATCTAGGTCTTCTATGAACAGGGTATCACACTACCAGACTAGATGCGCTGTCCAAGTTGCAACGTTGGAGAACAACCATGGATAATAAAGAATAAAATCTATACTAGAAGCAGTCTAGGTGAGTGAGTGAGAACCAGCAAGAGAGTGGCCATAGGAGTCATATTGTAGTCATTAAGGGATTGTGTCTGCCCTGGCTACTTGGTTGGACATTGTCCCTTGTACCAAAAGTTGCCAGTTCAATTCTGGGTCAGGGCATATGCCTGAATTGTGGGCTTGATCCTCAGTGTGGGCTGTGCAGGAGGCAGCCAATTGATGTTTCACTCTCATATCGATGTTTCTCTCTCACTCTCCATTGGTGTGGGCTGTGCAGGAGGCAGCCAATTGATGTTTCAATCTCATGTCAATGTTTCTCTCTCACTCTCCTTTCCTCACTTTCTCTCTCTCTCTCTCTCTCTCAAAATCAATTAAAAATCTTTTTTTAAAAAAAGACAGAAAATAGAAATGGGAAGAAAGGAAACATTATATGCCTTGGGTCTATCTGGACCCTTAGCTCCTCAGGACTGCTAGACTGTCATTGCGGGACATCCTCACCCTCCCATAAGGAGTCTTACCAGAGTAAAAGTAAGAAAGTAAAAGTGGTATATTTCGAATGAATATACATCCAGAAATAAATATAGGGGAGAAAAGAGAGGAAGCATAAGCAAACAGATAGATCTCAAACGTGGCATATTCTAGCATGAATTGCAGGGAATGTATTTCCTAAGCGATTTCAAGAACATACAGAGTATGAAAAGTCTCAATATACTTACAAATATGTGAAAGCCAGTGGGTATTTCACAGTTTGATTAAAAACATTTAAGACAGAGAGGTAAGATGGCCAAATGGTTTTTATCCATCTGTATAACTAATATAACTTTGAAAACATATCTGCAGATGGTAATTTCTGAGTTGAATAATTTGCAAATGCTGTTGGCATATTTCTATAGTTATATGTCTATATTATTATTGAACACTTAATATATAAGTGTGGGCCAAAGTAAGTTTATAGTTATGAGTTTATTCTTGTCCTATAATTTATCAATTATTGTATTAATTATTTTATTTACAACTATAAACCTACTTTCCCCACCCCTGTATATAATATATAAATAAAATTTGTATTTTATCTTCATAATACAGCTACATTTGTAGAAAATTAAGATTTATCTGATTTTCATTAGACATTTTTTATCTGTGACTGTTCCTGTATAACATATATATATATATATATATATATATATACACATGTATATACATATACAAACATATATTCACATAATATATATGAATAGAATTTTTTAAATCACTTCCTTGCATAATGTGAATTGTCATAATAAAGAAAATAATTTTAATTGAATTAGTTATGTCTGTATTATGTGTGCATTTTACAGAGCATATGTTGTTAAAAATATAAAATAGTGTTATATAATAATTTATATGACCAGAAATAACCATAAATCTACTTATGCAGTCCAGAAAAAGTAGAACAATACATATATTCTTTAATAATCATATTAACTTAGTTAAAAAGAACCCCCCCAAATGTTGTTTTTAGAAAAAGCATCAGTTGTTTTTAAAAATGACCAAATATATTAACAAGATTTAGAAGCTACATTCAAAATATTTCCCTTAGAGAAATTAATTCACTTTTATTGATATGAAGAGTTAATATTTTGCTTCATTATTTCATAATGAAGAAAATGAAACATTTGGTAGTGAAGAAAAATACTATTTTATGAGCAAAGTATATATTTATAGCATTATTATAGTCATTTCACTGTTAAAATAGCACAATTTTAAGTTTCATTGAGCTGCATTTTCTTATTAATTAAAAAGACCTTAAGAATTTTTTAAACCAATGAGAAAAGAGAAGGAAGGATGGGAGTCACTTTCCCTCTCAAATGAAAATGAATTATGTAAACATAGATTACATAGTGTGGGGAAAACATGGGAAAGATATCTCTGACTCTTCTCAGCTTGCCAGGTCTGCGTCTCTTCTATCATCAGCTTTATGCACAAAGCACCTAACAAATCATATTAAGATAACAGACTAAATGTCATTTATGATTCATAATTATGTTTTACTTTTGTCTGATATCATCCTTTCTCAGTCATATAAAAATATAGGCATATACACTGCAAATATATATATGAGAGAAAGCAAGTTGTATCAGTCATCAAACTAATATTAATGAACATTACCAAAAATTGGGGAAAATGTGTGTGTGTGTTCATGTGGTTTGGGAAGATGAGAGAGCAAAGCTTTTTATTCGATCTGCATGGTGGAAGGATGTTGTAGGATAATGCTTTGGAAAATCACACCTAACATCTTAGATGAATGGCATGTAAAAGATTTTGTGTTAGCTTTTTAAATTTTATATTCACACTAGAGGCCAGATGCACGACATTTATGCAAGAGTAGAGGCCTTCCTTCCCCCAGCTGCTGGCACCAGCTTCCCTCTGGCACCCGGGACCCAGACTTCCCTCCGGTCGCCAGCAGGCACCTGAGATCCAGGCTTCCCTCCAGCCACCAGTAGGCACCCAGGACCCAGGCTTCCCTCGCAGCCCCGGCTTCGTCCAGAAAGTTGTCTGGAAGGACATCTGGAAGGACATCTGGTCTAATTAGCATATTGCACTTTTATTATTATAGATACACATACATACATTCATGCATATGGTTGTTAATTTAAGAAAGAAAGAAGTTATAATAAGTTTGAACTAGTTCCACCACCTGCAAGTCACTAGTGAGTAGCATAGCACTGTCATCTGTCATTATGGGTCAGATCTCAGAGCTTCTCAAGCATATAATTTCCTGGTACTCCACCTACACACTTCCCCATGAAGCTCATAACCCTTGACTCTAACCAAATTCTGGAAAAGCAAGTTAATTCGAATTGAGAAGCAGAGTTTAACGATACATGCAAAAGAAAATTATATGTTGATAATCAACTAAAAGTTGCACAGAATTTTATCAGAAAATATGGGGGGGTATATTTTCTTGACTTTCTCTTATCTGATCTACTACTAACTGATTGCCAAAAAAATTACATTGAGAAAAAAGTAGAAATATTTTCTCAAGATTTCATGTATATCATCATTGGACCAGTAGCCACATTCCAGTGGTCCAAGAGCTCAATTTGACTTTTGAATGTTTTGGGGTCTATAAAGCCCCAAATGATTTGAGCCAGTCATGCATCCTCTAATAATTCAAACCTTTGAGCATTTCAAAAGAAATCTAATCTATATGATCTGAATAATTTACATTTTATTCATCAAAACAATGTTTGTAGGAGTTACTTGATGTTATGAAAGATTTCTTTTTTAAAATACCTGAATCTGTACTTTTCAGAGATTGTCATTTAAGAATAAGCACCTACCCTCTACCTCTAAATTTTCAAAGTTAGTTCAAAACTCAAAATATTTTTAGTTTCTGAGGGTCAGGATTTTAATGGAAGCATTCTGTCTTGCTCAATCACACTCATCACAGAGCTTTCTTTCTTGGTGCTTGTATTTCTGAGATGCCTCTGTAATTGCAAAGTGTGCACTATAGTTGTTCTGAGACGAAATAGCCTTCTATACTTGAGGAATTTATAAAAAATGGGATTAAATTATCTTCTTAGACTTTTTATTTTCTCTGTAATGAAAGGTGCTAACATTAGAAATAAGTGGAATAGGATGAGGTTACACTGGAATTTTTAAAAACAAATATGGGAAAAGACCCATAACACTTGCTAAAAAGCAATCTAGAAACATTAAACATCAGCAGTTGACTTTTATTCAAGATTCTATTCTAGGGCTTTATTTAGTTGTTTTTGTTGTCTAATTGTACAGAATTTTATGTAATTGTCTATTTTATATATATTTATTATATGAAATGATAAATACAAATCTGAATTTTAAAAAAAATGACAGCACAGGATCTAATTTCAAAATAATATTTTATTTGAATATAATTTGGGAGTGCCAATTTTTACATAGTTGAAGTTATACTTCGGATTTACTGGTCATTGTATGAGCCATATGTGAAACAAAAAGAATAAAATGGAAAAATAAATATGTCCTGACACAACTAAGGTAATATTAATATGTAAGAAATTACATAAAATTTCACAGCTCATATTGTTTCTCCAGAAAAAAGTATAGTGGAGACAATAAGAAAACAAAATGTTGCCAAACTATTTTGGTTTGAATCCCAGCTCTGCTACTTACTTGCTATATGACTTTGGGCAGCTCCTTAAACTCTTTGTGCTTCTTTTTCCATACCTAAAAAATACATAAATAACAATATTTATGCCTCAGAATAGTTGTGAGGACTAAATGAGTACATGTGTAAAGTATTTAGAACATCAATATATATGTTAGCTCTTTCAGTTATGTTTGTGTTCAACTTTTGAGAATTGCTTTTTCTCCCTTTTCGTTTTTGTGTGAATATCCGAAAATAATGTAGTGGCTATTTTAAACTAAAAATGATGTACTGTTTACTTAATGTGCCACACTCACTAGTAGGTATTATCACATTTTCTTTATGAACCAAAAAATGATATTTTATGTGACTTGTAAAAAGTCATACCACAAAAAAACTTCTGCCACACAGTCAACAAATGCTCTTATTAGTATGCCTGTGATATGATACTCAGTATTATTATTTTATCTGTTTTGGGGGCGGGTTCAAGTCATACTCTATGGTTATTGTTGCATTTAACTATGTAAAATCAGTTAAAATTAAAATCTCCTGATGGTGGAAGGGTGGCTGTGGAGAGCAGCTACAGCTTTGGACAGGTTCAAGCCTCAGACTGATGAGAGGGCATGGTCCTCTTATGGCAAAGCCACATACAAGTCCCAGCTTGGAGGGCAAAGCCCTCCCAGCACAATTATAGCCAAAGTCTATTGGTTATATGTAAGCTTGACCTTATAGTCCGACCTTGTAGTCCTAGCTAGCTGAGGGATGTGAACTTCAAGAGGTGCAGCAAGTGCTGCCAAAACAAAGCTTGATAGAGTTCAGAGAATTGCAACAGCAGGAAAGAAGTAGATTTGAAACTCACAAGAACATTGTAAACATCTTGACCACTCCCTTGTTTTGCTTTGTGTGATCTGACTATAGAATAAAGATTCGGCTGACAGGCTGTGTCACTGTGTCCTCACAGTGATTCACCGGGCCCCAACTGTATTCTCTTGTCTGTTCTCTTTAATCCTTCACCACCCCTCCTCAGGTTTGCCACTGGCTGTGCTGGACACGGTTCAGGTGGTATAATCCATTAGGCAAATTTAGCACATGCTTAGAACCATTGAAAAACGAGGGCTTCTGAAAATATTTTGAAGTTTGTAACTTCATAAAAGCTACAGAATGGGTATAGTGGAAGAATTCTGTAGAACATTCTTATAATGATGTTTTAGCATTTGTATATTTTCATCAACTTCCTCAATTCTTCTCTCTTCCCTGTATCCAAACTCTTTGCTCTGAGGGCCATTGTATATTTTATCTCTCTGAGATCCCTGCCATCAACTTAAAAACAATGTCAGGCTAGATTGTGGACTCCAGAGAACACACTGCTAACTCAGAGACCAGTCTATATCATCTGAGCTCAAGATTAGACTCACACAACTGTGCTAGACTTAGATCAGCTGACCCCAGCTGTCTGGATAAACAGCTAAATAAATGTTGAATATTGTAGATTACTGAGAGCTTGTGGTAGTTTGCTACATAGCATTGTTATGGTCAATAACACTGTTCTGATTGGAAATTCGAAACGGAGTATGGGTGTAGCACCATAATTTCTTCATTGGTTAGAGAAACATGAAGTAATCATCTGATGCTTTAGAAGGGCAAGTCAGATTGTTCTCCAGTGTAAAATTAGAAGACTTTTATGGTTTGCTTATATGTGGGTGGGGTTTTATTTTGGAGAGGAAAAGATAAATATTTTTCTGATACTTAATTGACAAAATTAGACAAGACAATAAAAATACAGCCCAAGTGCCCATTAGTAGATGAGTGGATAAAAAAGCGGTGATACATTTACACAATGGACTACTATGCAGCCAGTAAAAGGAAGAGAATCTTACCTTTTGCGACAGCATGGATGGACCTGGGTTTATTGTGCTAAGTGAAATTAGCCAGTCATAGAAAAACAAATACCATATGACCTCACTTATATGTGAAATCTAATGAACAAAATAAACAGATGAACAAAATGGTAACAGAGGCATGGATACATGGAATAGACTGACAGCCGTTATAGGGAAGGGTAATTGGGAGACTGGATGAAAGAAGGTGAAGGGATTGGCCAAAAAAGCATATATGCATAACACATAGACACAGATAACAGTATCTATATGTTATGTATATAACACATAGGGAAAGGAATGTGGGGGTAGGTGGAGATGGGTAAAGGGAGGAAAATAGGGATGGAAAGAGACTTTGTTTGAGGGAATGGGCACATGAAGCATTGTGAAGGCAATGTTTTACTAAGTTGTACACTTGAAATCTGTAGGATTTTGCAAACCAATGTAACCAAAATAAATTTAATTAAAATATAAAATAAGAAATAAAATATTAATCACATACATACAGGAGGAGATAGAGTAAGGAAGAGTTATTCTTGTTCCTGTGAAGACTTCCTGCCTTCTGAAGTCTAGGTTAATTATCCTTTTAAGTATTTTCAGAATGCATTTTCTTACACCCAAGGTAGCCTATGTCCTTCTTATCTAAACTTCTATGTCTGTGAGGGACAGGAAGACATTTTTATTGTTCATTGTTTTCCCAACACTAAATATAATCCTGTAACATAGGTAGCCCTCAATAAACACTTTCTAATATGAAATAATATGAACTTTTATTTTTTAAATATTTATTCTTTTATTTTAAAAATATCAACTAATTTTAGATATTTTAGTTTCAGGTCATTGCAAAATATACTTTATTTTTTTCCCAAAGTGGTTATCTTTTATCTTTTATTATTATTATAAGAGTACACAGATGGAGAGTAACAAAGTTCTAAAATATAAGTATTTAGACAATGGAAAGTAAAAGTCTCCCTTCTAACACTGCTAATCTTTTCCCTAGACGAAACTATATTAACCATTTCTGTCTTTTTTGTCTTTTTTGTGGCTATTTAAATAATTTCAAAAAAAGTATGTTTATACCTTAATTTATAAACATATCAATCTTAGATACTATCAACAGTTTTTCCTCTGTTAAAAAACTGTGGATTTTATTATTTTATACCACTGCAGCTCTTTTCCTAAAAACTGAACACTGATACTCTTTTACTTTTTATGTTAGTATTTATTACCTTAAGTAATATATTCAACCTTTATTTCTTGATCCATCATTTCAGATAATATTTCCTGACTCTAGTATGTGAGATGTAAACGATACATTGCAGCATGTCTAGAAAGTGAAAGTCCCATCAGTATTAAATCAGAAAATCAGAGGCTGTGAGATGAAGGACCTCAAAAGAAAGTGGGTTCCAATTTGCACCTGGTATAATTAAAAATGCCTTTGTTTACAATGATAGAATATAGCTAAATGCTGCTTTTCATAAACAAGAGAAAAGAAAGACAATTAGAAATTATAAGAGAACACCTGTGTAATAGTATCGTGGGCCAAATATATGCTAAACTAAGATGTCATATGACTCAGCAATCAATGGATTACATTTCTTATTCAGTGGGCCTAAACCAATTTAATTTAATTCTAATATAAGTAACATTTTTATACAGGTGCATTTTAAATTGATTATTTTCTATAATCAGAATCATCTTCTAGATTTTTGAAATAAAGTGGTTCTAATTGTAACATAAGCTCTAATTACAATAAAAGGTAAATGCTATGACAAAGAGAAGGGAGGAGAAATGAGACAAGGGAAGGTGGAAAAGAGCAGGGACAATAATAAATTATTGATAATGATAAATAATCAATGATAATTATTTTTAGAAAAAAGAAGTTGTAGAGGAGAGTCATTAAATTAAATAAAATTAATGTAATAATCCCATGTTTTAATATTTCTGAAATAATAAAATTTCTTTAAAATTCATTTAAGTTGATTATTAACAGATCCAACTTCCATGGTCCTAAATTATTTCCACTTATGAAAATTAGTAATTTTTTGTTAACTAGAAGAATTTTCATAATTCTATGCCATTGTCAAACAAATAATTTTTCCAGGGAAATTTGATCTCCTGTGTTACATTAAGAATTTCAACTTAAAAATATCCTACATGTCATTTTACAACACCAATATTATAAGCATTATTCATATATTCACATGCATATTTATATATGTGTGTATATATATATACATATACCACATAGTCTGAATATTAATGAAATATAGCAGAGAGAAAACAACTACAATGTGAAACCTTTTAACATAGTGCCAGTCAGAGCATTATGCGAAGTGAAACAAGCCAGTCAATGAAGGAAAAATACCACATGATCTCACTCATTCATGGATAATAGAGACCATTATAAACTTTTGAACAATAATAGATACAGAGGCAGAGCTGCCTCACACAGATTGTCAAACTGCAGCGGGAAGGCCGGGAAGGGTTGGGGGGCAGGAGGGAGGGGAGTAAGAGATCAACCGAAGGACTTGTATGCATGCATATAAGCATAACTAATGGACATAAGACACTGGGGGGTAAGGGAGGGCAGGGGATTGTCAAGGGCGGGGAAAAAAAAGGACACATATGTAATACCCTTTGTAATACTTTAAGCAATAAAAAAAATTAATAATAATAAAAAAAAGATAGTGCCAGTCAACCATTGATTTTTTTATATGTAATTAAGATCTCATTTTTAAAATGATAAAAATTAGTAACTTCCAGTAATTGATATTTGGTAGGTTGGCTTGCAGATGAGATGAATGCAAATAATGCAATAGTTCCTAACACTATTGCTGTACGCTGATGTTCACATTTGTCTTGGGTATCAGAAGGGTGGGCGACTGGGACCACCCAACCATCACTCACACGCACTTTGTGAGACAGCAGCAGGTGCCAGAGGACCGGGTACAGTTTCAGTGCACCCACCCAGAACTTTTTCTTAAATGCAAACTTACATTCTTTTAATAGCACTATTTTCAAAAGCACACATTCCTTTTATAAGGATTAAAGTTTGGAAATTAACCCATGCCATGGGTCATTCCAGAGAAATTAATCTAAATCTGGATTTTAAATAGCACAGAATAGTGGGAAGAATAATAATAACTCATGTGAAAGCCCTAGGTTTTTGTACTCTATGATTTCTGGACCTTAGTGATCTCAACTCCAAAATAAAGCATTGACTGGAAAGTTTTTCAGATCTCTTGAAAATTCAAACATCCTATTGATTTTACAGAATGTGGGGAGGGGGGCAGATATCAGGGGTGTAATCTGGTCTCAGTTTTATTTACAGGTCAAGGCAGATAGTCCCTTCAATATAGTTATTGTTCCCTTTGACCTTAAAGGAATTAAAAGTAACTGTGCTCTAGAAAAAAAAAAGAGAGAACATCTTAATATTAAATGAATTTCAAACATTATTTCAAATTATAAATTATATGACATACAATTTTAAGAATTTATTTCATAAGATACAGATTTAATATATTCCACTTTGTTTTTTAGCAGTCATTTATAAACTTAGCTTTTCATTTGTATGGGCAATTTTGGCTTTAACATTGACTTGATCATATTTATTAGTATTCATTGTGATTCATTTAGGCAGTTACATCTCAAGAAATGTAAAGTCAAAAGGAGAATTGATGAAAATCAAGGAATGTTTTATAAAGAAAGCCCTCCATCTTTGCAGTTTAAAGAACTGAATCTTAAAAGATAATATGATTTTCAGAGTCACACAACATGTAACTAGAATGTTTTCCTCTGATCTCGCCTTTAGTAGATGTAATAGTAGAACACACATTTAAATGCCATGATCCCAACAGAAAATTTTTTAGAAACCATTCAGTAATCTATACTAAAAAGCAAAAATACTTAAGTCTAAATAAAGCCCAAATTTTAAAAGCCCCAGGGCAACTGAATTTTTTGTAGAAAAATTTTATTTATATTTTATCTCACATAAATTAATTGCTGCAAGAAGAAATTTTAGATGTTTTACAATAGTTTTGTTGAGATAAAATTTGAGTTTTATTGATATAAAGTTTTATTGAGATAAAATGTAAGCCCTATAAAATTCAGTGTTTAAATACACAACTTATTGGTCCTATTGTATTTTGTTAGTTACTGGTAAATTGCAATTTTGTACCCTGCTTTAATAACACTCCAACTAAAACAAAAACAAGAAAAAATAGAACTCTGTATGATGAATATATCAGATAAGGAGTTTCCTAGATATTCATATATGTTTTATATTCTTATAAGAAATGGACTATTTTAGATAAAGGAGTTAAATATCTCACAGACCTAAAGAAAATGAAAATCTCCTGGTAAAAAAAGTAAAGACAACTTGATATAAATGAATATCTCAGTATTATAGATTATTTAAAAAGCTGAATTGAAACATGTGCTTATTAACAAGGCCTATCTCTAAGTTCTAAAAGTATACATATATAGATTTTTTCTTTATCCTTTTATATATTTATATATAGATCTAGTTGGTTTAATAATAAAAAAAACTTAAAATGTACACATATCTCTTCAATCTTGCATAAGAAAACAAAGTAAAACAGATTGGCTTGGCTTTTGTTTTTTCTACTCTCAATTGCCGAACTTTTCAGAAAAAAAAAGGAGTTAGATAATACATTAGATGTTTGCCTTGCTCAGGAATCTGCCAAGACTACACTGTCTTTTAAAAAATTCAAAGAACAGAGCTTTCAAAATCTGATGCCACTTTCTGTTTGCAAATATATCTCCCAACTGTTCTTCCAATATTTTAGCGCTTAGCTCTAGTCAATTTTGTGATTGTCCTCTGAACAAAAGAAATAAACTCCATGTAAATATTTATTCAGGAAGCCCTACTCTCTGCTCTCTCTGAACCATTTATCCAAGTTCTATCCTCATTTTTGCTTCAAGATCTTTTCTCATTTCTCCCCTTTCTGCATGTGGCCATATAACATCTTCTCTTCTCTGACCTTCTGTAGTATTTCTTTCTGTAACTATTATTTAGATACTAAATCATTTATAACTATGCACTGTTTTGGTAGGCTCCATGTTCAGTGTGTATGTTATTTATTCCACTAGACTATAAGCAATTAAAAAGTTTTAATTCATCCTGTTCATTACTAAAAGGTGCATGTCCATGTAGAGATGCCTAATAAGAATTGTTGTTTTAATTAATGAGTTCATCACTTTTAGAAGTATCATAACTGGAACTTTGGAGAAAAGAGAAAGTCATCCCAAGGAAGAAAAGAGTCATGTGTCCAGGAAAACATGAAGGGACTAGTAAAGTTTTGGGCCTTGGGCAATAAAATGGTTGCATTTACAAAAAACATATATGACAGTAAGAACTAAATGTAGGAAAACCAAACCAAACCAAAAAGGAAACAATAGCCTCACAAGAGTCCAAGGATTTAAAATTAGATCGTTTCTCTTAACTAGGCAGGTGTTAGGAGGACAAGGTGATAAGTACTGTTAACCAGAGACAAAGTAGAGCTCAACTCATGCTGTACTTCAAGCCAAACCAAAAAGGAAACAATAGCCTCACAAGAGTCCAAGAATTTAAAATTAGATCGTTTCTCTTGGACTAGGCAGGTGTTAGAGGGACAAGGTGATAAGTACTATTAACCAGAGACAAAGTGGAGTTCAACTCATGCTGTCCTTCAAGCAGAAGATAACAATTGGCAAGGATAAATGAGATCATTAATAAAGGTGCTACCAGAAGGCTGTGAGAATGAGGGAAGTTCAATAATAATGGTCAGATCCTGAATCACTAAGAAACTTGGGGCTGGAGCAGAAGGCTCTGCAACTGAGAAGTTATTATATACTAGAGGCCCAGTGCATGAATTTGTGCACGGGTGGGGTCTGGCCAGCCTGGTCCCGATCGGGGCCCAATCAGGGCCAGGCTGGCTGGGGGAAGGAGCTGTGGGTGATTGGCCAGTGGGCCTTGCACCCCATTGGGGGGCCAGTGGCCTGGGGGAGGAGCCATGGGTGGTTGGCGGGCCAGCACTGCCCCTGATTGAAGTGGGGGTGCCAATCAGGGGCCAAGCTGGCTGAGGGGAGGGGCTGTGGGTCAACCGAGGTGGGAGAGGCCAATCAGGGGCATGACTGGCTGGGAGGAGCGGCTGCAGGAGGTTGTCCAGCCAGCCTCCCCCGCCCCCCCTATCAGGCGGTTCGCTGGCCGCAGGGGGCATCATAGCAACCTGTCGTTCCGTGCACGGGTGGGGTCTGGCCAGCCTGGTCCCGATCGGGCCCAATCAGGGCAAGGCTGGCTGGGGGAAGGAGCTGTGGGCGATTGGCCGGTGGGCCTTGCACCCCATTGGGGTGGTGGGGACTGATTAGGGGTGGGGCTGGCTGTGGGGAAGGGCTGTGGGTGGTGGTCTGGTGGGCCCCGCCCCTAAATGGGGTGGGTGTCTGATCTGGGGCCAGTGGCTTCAGGGAGGAGACATGGGTGGTTGACCTGCCAGCACTGCCCATGATTGGAGTGGGGGTGCCAATCAGGGGCCAAGCTGGCTGAGTGAAGGGGCTGTGGGTCAATCGGGGTGGGAGAGGCCAATCAGGGGCATGGCTGGCTAGGAGGAGTGGCTGCAGGAGGTTGGCCAGCCAGTCTCCCCCGCCCACCCATCAGGCGGTTCGCTGGCCACAGGGGGCATCAAAGCAACCTGTTGTTCCGGTCATTACAATGTTCCGGTCGCTGGCTTTTTATATAATAGATGATGCAGAAATCCAATTATGGGGACCACGGCATCAAGGTCAGGATGCAGAGTAAGAAATTCAATATCTTCCCAAACAAGAAGCAAAATTTATTCTAGAGGTTAGCTGGAGCTCAGTCTACAGTGGGCGGCAAGTAGACCTAGTTGCCTACTCCTGTAGACAAATAAACCTATTAGAGGGTGCTTCCTTCTGCCAATTTTTAAAAGGACAAATCCATGTTGTTTCTACATTCTGCAAAAAATGTTTGGTTCTTTCCTTTTGTTTTACTCCCCCATATCTGAATATTGAGTGGACTGATGCAGTGAGAGAAACAAATGAAATGGGTTTATTCTGAGAATGCATCCTGAAATATTTTCCTATGAGAAAGAATCCTGAAATATTTTCCTATGGTCTTCTCCTACATTTTGAAATTTTCCCAGATTCCTGTTCTTTCTAAAATAGATT
>NW_005364596.1:37674-44367 GCF_000412655.1 Myotis brandtii | reverse complement strand
TCCCCCGCCCCCCCTATCAGGCGGTTCGCTGGCCGCAGGGGGCATCATAGCAACCTGTCGTTCCGGTCATTACAGTGTTCCGGTCGCTGGCTTTTTATATATATAGATGATGCAGAAATCCAATTATGGGGACCATGGCATCAAGGTCAGGATGCAGAGTAAGATATTCAATATCTTCCCAAACAAGAAGCAAAATTTATTCTAGAGGTTAGCTGGAGCTCAGTCTACAGTGGGCGGCAAGTAGACCTAGTTGCCTACTCCTGTAGACAAATAAACCTATTAGAGGGTGCTTCCTTCTGCCAATTTTTAAAAGGACAAATCCATGTTGTTTCTACATTCTGCAAAAAATGTTTGGTTCTTTCCTTTTGTTTTACTCCCCCATATCTGAATATTGAGTGGACTGATGCAGTGACAGAAACAAATGAAATGGGTTTATTCTGAGAAAGCATCCTGAAATATTTTCCTATGAGAAAGAATCCTGAAATATTTTCCTATGGTCTTCTCCTACATTTTGAAATTTTCCCAGATTCCTGTTCTTTCTAAAATAGATTATTTACTTTTGCTGATTCTGTAAGTTATTCATATCCTTTCAAAAAGTTATTCATATTCCTTTTTATGTGAAGGTAACTAGAATTGGACAGATTTGAACAAATATTACTAACTCACGTGTAATCTTAACACTCAATGTCAAGTAATGTCCATTGATATCCGTGTTTACAATTGTATTCGCTAAAAATTATATGACTAGAAAACACCACTAATTTCATCAAATACTATTTCTAATTTTTTATGTTATAAATCAGCAAATAACTGATTTTATGTACCAGTTATTCTTAAATAATATATTTCTTTCATCATAAAAGCTTCTTTTATATCTGAAAAAAAGTACTTGCCACATAGTGGACTTTGGTAAATGTTTATTGAACTAGTGTGCTTCTTTTAGGAATAGTTCGCCTTTACATTGAATCCAATCATGATTTATGTTTCTGAGAATAAAGTAATGCAGGAACTTTTACTTTAAAAATTGCCACCCATCCCCTGAAGAGCTTAGGATATGTTATCAAAGCAAAATGTTAACCATTTAAAAAAGGAAATGTATAAGTGAAGTCCTGGAAATACAATAATTTAAAAAATGATTAACAAAAATGTAGACTGTCAGTTATAAACTTTGACCCAAAGGGGGAAAAATTATATATATATATATATATATTTGCTCACCTGAAAAGTGCTAGGAAGTACCAATGGGTCTTACACACTTAGGAGTGTACCTCCTACACACACTCAATCCCCTACCTTCAGCCCCTCAGTTTAACATCAGGCAACTGTCAGTTGGCAACACTCTGGCTGATATTAATTGCCATCCCAGGGAAAGAGGCAATTTATCAGATAACCAGGTCCCAAGCCATACAGGGCCTTTGAGATTAAAATGATCACCTTGAATTGCACTCAGAAGCTAAAAGGCAATCAGCGCAGACGGCAGAGCCCAGGTGTATCATGCTTCATGCAGCCATCTAGTTAAGCAAGCGCACCGCAGCATTTTCCAGGCCTGAAGCTTCTGAGTGGTCTCTCAAGTGTTGCTCCACACAACGCTTGGAGCTCGAATTGAATACAAATTTTTCACATGTTTGAGGATTTCTCCTGGAAGAAATGATTTTTAAAGAGAAAACAAATGAAAAAACCCCATGAAATAGGCTCCAGAGAATTTGCTAAAATCAAAGGGCACTGGTGAAATAAAACGTGCTATTGAAATGATGACCGAGAGAGTTTTAAAACGTTATGTCCAACATATATGTAAGTTCTTACAACATTCAGTCTCCATTCCCAAACTGGAAAGCCCCTGGAGACATTAAGTGCTGACTGTGCCCCTCCCCAGAGTTCATCCTCACTTTTTAACGTAGGAAATACTATTTACTATCACAATTGAAGTCAGAGCTAAACAAACTCATTTAATAATGGAAGCGTATGGAAAGGCTTCCACAAGGGCATGGGGTCCTTCTAATATCCAGGGGTCAGTGTAAGCAGCGCATTGGATAAACACAAGAGAATGGCTCAAGATGTAAGTATCAGGTTCGACATTTTGAGACTCCTTTGGACATTTGGTTTAAATCCCCCTGTGGTTAGCACAGTCTATCAGTGGTAGGTAAACTCAATTTCTGCAATGAACTGTGCTTTTTCTTTTATGGCCTGCTGTTCTCTGGCTCCATGTTCTACTTTGGTGCTACTCGGAAGTCCCATATTTACCTGCATCTGCAGGTTAATAACAGCAGTGGGGACAGATGGGAAGACCCTTATTGATCTACCCTCAAATTAAAACTCATAGATAAGAGAAAGTGTGCCACAGGCGAGCTTTCTACTTCTGGAAAATAGAGGTAGAAAGTTTTATTTTAAATAATCAAGCAATTAACAGAAAAGATCTTATTGAAATATGACTCATTTCCCCTGTACTATTGAATATTAAAATGCATATAGATATTAAGAAGAAGCTCCTGAGTATTTCTAGAAAGTTTAAACTGCAATTTAATATAAATAATGAACGCAAGAGCAAGCAATAGTAAATTTTCTATTATTAGAGAAAATGCCTTTCACAAATTCTTTAAATGATAAAAGGGTCATCAGAAATTGCAAAATACAGGAGAATGATGCAAAACAAATTAGCTAACAGAGAAAGCACTGGTGGCCTAAGCAGGAAAATCTTTGCCAAGAAAATATGCTTCAAGTAATTATCACCACTTCTGAAAGAAACTGTCATTATGAAACATTAGATTTAGAGCCACATATGTTTGCCAAATTATCATCATACATTATAATATCCAAGTTATTCATAAATTACTGAGGAAGATTCATTTTTTGAATCATCTTTCTCTGTAACACAAGTTGACATTGTTCTCCATTGTATTCAAAATTCACAGCTTGATTACATTGACCTAGATATTAGGATTCTTCAAACATAGAAGCATGGAACCATAGTTTAAATCAAAACAAAGTCATTGAATGCTTGTTTGCTTTCTTTTATTGTGCTATTACATTGCTCTTTGATTTCTTACCAGCTTTAGAACCAAGTGTACTCTTTCCTTACATTTATCGAGATAATTCATGTTTGTCTAGTAGTAGACTTGAGCTATTTTATAACACTTTCTTGATAAATGCTTAAACTTAGAAAAAATTCACATAGGCTTTGTCTCATTGACTAATAAAAGCCAGCAAAAATAAATGAAAATATTTATGTCCCTGACTTTTTCAATTATCTTTATTGAGGAAAAAAATGTATGTGCAGCTGAGAAACTACATTTTTCCTGAGACACATGATTTCATAGAGTTTGTAGCTATGCAGTCAGTTATGTCAGCTTTTATGATTGTAATGCAATGTGGGTTGATGCACTAAAGTTGATAAGATTGTAAATGTTTAATAAACAGATTCTCAATTAGCACTGATGAACAAAAACAGATCCAGAGACAGAGAAGCACCAATCAGACCATGAAACCTCAGAGGGAAGGTAGGGGAGGGTGAGGGTAAGGGGGAGAGATCAACCAAAGGACTTGTATGCATTCATATAAGCCTAACCAATGGACACAGACACCGGGGAGGCAGGGGAGGGCATGAGTGGAGGGAGTTGATGATCTTCTTAAAACTTCATAGAAACATGTTTTGCCCTATTTCTCTTGAGGGTTTCAGGAAGATCAAGTCCAGCCACTTCTTCCTTACTTCTTCCTTATCTTTCTTCGTCCAGGATAGAATAGTCCGATGCCATAAGGAATGTCTAGAGCAGTGCTGTCCTACAATGCCAAAATGTTTTATCATCTGTGCCATCCAATATGGTACTTCTTAAAACTTCATAGAAACATGTTTTGCCCTATTTCTCTTGAGGGTTTCAGGAAGATCAAGTCCAGCCACTTCTTCCTTACTTCTTCCTTATCTTTCTTCGTCCAGGATAGAATAGTCCGATGCCATAAGGAATGTCTAGAGCAGTGCTGTCCTACAATGCCAAAATGTTTTATCATCTGTGCCATCCAATATGGTAGCCATGAATCACATGTGGCTATTGAGTGCTTAAAATGTAGCTAGTGAGACTAAGGAACTGAGCTTCTATTTTTATTTAATTTTAATTTACTAAAATTTAAGTTATAAAAGTCCCATCTGCCTCCCAACTTGCTTATATAAATAATGGTTTGTATTAAAACACAATAATTCCCATTGGTATGCATACGGTCTACAGCACAGCCAGATAATTTCTAGAAAGACTGTGTGACCTACAAAATCAAAATATTTATTACCTGATCCTTTACAGAAAATGTTTTGTGATGTTAGTGTAGTGGATTGTTTTTGGTTTGGAGTGGGTGGGGTTTTTTGCTATGTGTCTGAATTTTATAATCTTGCCAAACCAACTGAGCCACACCAGCAAGGGCAATTGCTTTTATTACATTAATGTATGTTCCTTTATTCCAACTTCACTGAGAATTTTTATCATAAATGGATGATGGATTTTGCCAAGTGGTTTTTTTTTTATCTATTGATATGATTATATGATTTTATATTTGATTTTGTTTATGTGCTATAATTGCATTAACTTATATGTATATATTGTGCAAAACTTGCATCCCAGGAATAAATTTCACTTAATCATGATGTATAAACTTTTTAATATATTGCTGAATTTGGTTTGCTAATATTTTATTGAGAGTTTCTGCAACTCCTTTTTACTAAATAAATAGGCTTGTAATTGTTGTTTGTAGTGTCTTTGTTTGGTTTTGGTATCAGGGTAATGCTGGCCTTCTATAATAATTACGGGAGCCTTCTCTACTCTTCAATTTTTTTAGCATAGCTAGGATAGTATGAGAATGTTGGGTACTAAATCTTCTTTTCATATTTGGTTAAATTCACTTATGAATCATTTTAGTCCAGGGCTTTTGTTTATTGTGAGTTTTTTGATTACTGATTTGATTTCATGAGTAGTTATCTCTCTGTTCAGATCTTTTGTTTCTTCTTGATACAACATTAGGGAACTGTATTTTTTAGGAATGTATCAATTTCTTCCATGTTGCCTAATTTGTTGGAATATGATGTTTGTAGTGTTTCCTGCTAATTCATTGTATTACTATTGTGTTGGTTGTCAACTCCTTCATTTTTTAATTTAATTTATATGGCCCTCTTTTTTTTTAATGAGTCTGGTTAAAGACTTACTGATTTTGTTTATCTTTTAAAAGATGTAGCTCTTGGAATTATAGGCCAATATCCCTGATGAACATAGATGCTAGAATCCTCAACAAAATTTGAGCAAACCAGATCCAGCATTACATTAGAAATATCATACACCATGACCAAGTGGGATTTATTCCGGGGATGCAAGGCTGGTACAATATCCGCAAATCAATTATATGATACATTCATATAAACAAATTGAGAGACAAAAACAATCACATACTCATATCAATTGATGCAGAAAAGGCATTTGACAAAGTCCAACACCCTTTTTTGATAAAAACGCTCAGCAAAGTGGGAATAGAGCAGTGGTTCTCAACCTTCTGGCCCTTTAAATACAGTTCCTCATGTTGTGACCCAACCATAAAATTATTTTCGTTGCAACTTCATAACTGTAATGTTGCTACTGTTATGAATCGTAATGTAAATATCTGATATGCAGGATGGTCTTAGGCGACCCCTGTGAAAGGGTCGTTTGACTGCCAAAGGGTTCGCGACCCACAGATTGAGAACCGCTGTTCTAGTGGCTTGATGGGAAGCTGCTCCATTTGAGAATCTCTTAATTAAGGCCAATTAGATCTTGAGATTTTTAAAAAAGCAAGTTTAAAATAGTGAAATCAACACAAGCTGTGTGAAACTTTACAAAAGAGTTTACCTCAGCATATGATGTGGAATTCAGTGGAAAGCCAAGAGGAGCCATTGGACTGGTAGTGGGAGTGCCTGACTTTTGGTGACTTTATGCCATCTCTTTGTGAATTTATGCACTGAGCTGTATGGGCACTGTACAGTTCTCGTGGAGAATGCTGCCTTTTTAAAAAAAATTTTTTTCTTTGTTGGAGCATCAGAATTATGGCTATAGAGGAGCAGGAATGGCTTTTTTATACACCAGTAATGAACTCACAGAAAGAGAAACTAAAAAAAAAAAATCCCATTTACCATTGCAACAAAAATTAAGATACCTAGGAATAAATTTAACCAAGGAGGTAAAGGACCTGTACTCAGAAAATTACAGGACGCTGAAAAAAGAGATAGAGGAAGACATAAACAAATGGAAGAACATCCCATGTTAATGAATTGATAGAATAAACATCATTAAAATGTCCATACTACCCAAAGAAATCTATAGATTCAATGCACTCCCCATTAAGATACCAACAGCATGTTTCAAGACCTAGAACAAACTCTCTAAAAATTCATCTGGAGTAAAAAAAAAAGACCCCGATTAGCTGCAGCAATATTGAGAAAGAAGAACAATGTTGGAGTGATCACAATACCATATATCAAGCTATATTACAAAATCACTGTTCTCAAAACTACCTGGTACTGGCACAAGAACAGACACATAGACCAGTGGAACAGAACAGAGAACCCAGAGATGGACCAAATCCATTATGCTCAATTAATATTTGACAAAGGAGGCAAGAGCATACAATGGAGTCAAGACAGTCTCTTCAATAAATGGTGTTGGGAAAATTGGACAGATACATGCAAAAAAA
>NW_005364596.1:35482-37481 GCF_000412655.1 Myotis brandtii | reverse complement strand
ATTATGTTCAATTTGTAACAATGAAATTGGGGGTCACCACAACATGAGGAACTGTATTAAAGGGTCATGCCATTAGGAAGGTTGAGAACCACTGTCCTAGGGCAATGGAGACTACAGAGAAAATAAACAAACGGGACTACATCAAAATGAAAACTTCTGCACACAAAAAGAAACCATCAACAAAACAAGAAAGCCCACTGCATGGGGGGAAATGTTTGCCAATCCTATTTCAGATAAGGGTCTAATCTCCAAAATTTACAGGGAACTCATACAACTTAACAAAAGGAAGATAAACAATCCAATCAAAAAAAATGGGCAAAGGACCTACATAGACACTTTTCGAAAAAGAACATACAGAAGGCCAAGAGACATTAGAAAATATGCTCAAAGTCACTAATAATTGAGAGATGCAAATCAAAACAACAATGAGGTACCATCTCACACCTGTCAGAATGGCTATCATCAACAAATCAACAAAGGACAAGTGCTGGAGAGGATGCGGAGAAAAAGGAACCTTCCTGCACTGCTGGTGGGAATGTAGACTGGTGCTGCCACTGTGGAGAACAGTATGGTGTTTCCTCAAAAAATTACAAATGGAACTCCCATTCGACCCAGTGATCCCACTTCTAGGAATATATTCCAAGAAATCAGAAACACCAATCAGAAAGGATATATGCACCCCTATGATCATAGCAGCACAATTTACAATAGCTAAGATTTGGAAACAACCTAAGTGCCCATCAACAGACAAGTGGATTAAAAAACTGTGGTACATCTACACAATGGAATATTAAGCTGCTGTAAAAAGGAAGGAATTCTTACCATTTGCAACAGCATGGATGGAACTAGGGAGCATTATGCTAATCGAAATAAGCCAGTCAGAGAAAGATAAATATCACATGCTCTCACTCATCTGTGGAATATAATGAACAACATAAACTGATGAACAGAAATAGAACCAAAGACATAGAAGCATCGAACAGACTGTACAATCTATGAGGAAAGGTGAGGGATGAGGGGAAAAGAAATCAACCAAAGGACTTGTATGCATACATATGAGCAAAACCAATGGACACAGACAGTAGTGGGGTGAGAGCTTGTGCTTCGGGGAGGGGATGGGGGGGGAAAGGTCAATGGGGGAAAAAGGGAGACTCATGTAATACTTTAAACAATAAAGAATTTAAAAAGAAAAGATGTAGCTCTTGGTTTCATGGATCTTTTTTTATTTGTTATTTTAGACTTTGTTTTGTTTATTTCTGCTCTGATCTTTATTTTTGCCTTCCTTCTACTCACTTTAGGTTTTGTTTGTTCTTTTTATTCTAGTTCATTTAGATGTAAGATTAGATTGTGTATTTGACCTTTTTTTGTTATTTATTGAGATATACTTCAATTGCTAAAAAATGTTCTCTTAGAACTGCTTTGACTGTATCTCATAGATTTGGGGTCATTGTGTTTTTATTTTCATTTACTCAATGTATCTTTTGATTTTTCCCTTGATCTCATTAATCCATTCATTATAGTAGTATTTTATTCAACCCCCATTGCTGGAGACCAATTCCAGCATGACAGCAGGGCTGCATCTGGGAATGGCTAAAGGCATTTCCCCAAACCTGAATAGGATACATTAAATTGATTTCTTGGCTGCCAGACAATTAAAGGGCATCTTAATCTACATGTCATTGCCTCCTACTGGCCAAACACCTGAACAGCCGTAGGCTAATTCCCCCATTCTGACAATGGACTCTGTACCAAACCCTGACCCTTTGAAGTATAGATCTCTGCCTCGCCTCAGGACTAGTTTTGTTAATAAAAAGCATGGGGTCCTGGGGATGAAGAGAACCTAAGACAGGGGTCCTCAAACTACGGCCCGCAGGCCACATGCAAATACAAATATTGTATTTGTTCCCGTTTTGTTTTTTTACTTCAAAATAAGATATGTGCAGTGTGCATAGGAATTTGTTCATAGTTTTTTTTTTAAACTATAGTCCGGCCCTCCAAC
>NW_005364596.1:28694-35356 GCF_000412655.1 Myotis brandtii | reverse complement strand
TATCTCGTCTCTGGACTCTTTATTAGTCTTTGGATTCCTATTTAATCTATGCACAGCCTTCTCCAGATTCCTGAACCCTTCTTGATGCTGGGGCAAGAACCCCAGCACCCCATGAGTTAGTTTTTCAGTTTTCTTCTTGCAATTTCTAGTTTCATATCATTATGATCAGAGAAGATGCTTTATATGATTTAAATCTTAAATTTATTGAGATTTCATGCCCAAACATGTGATCTATCCTAAAACAATATTTTATGTGAACTTGGGAAGAATGTATATTCAGCTGCTTTGGGGTAAAATGTCCTAAAATATAAATGAAGTCAATCTTGTCTAACGTGCCATTTAAGGTCAGTGTTCCCTTATTGAGTTTCTGTTTGGCTGATCTATCCATTGATGTTAATGAGGTTATTAAAATCCTTTCCTGTGAATGTGTTACTGTTAATTTCTTACTTTATGCCTGTCAATATTTGCTTTAGATATTTTGTTGCTCCTAGTTTGGTGTATAGATGTTTAAAAGAGTTATGCCTTCTTCTTGAATTGATCCTTTTATCATTTTGCAATGCCCTGTCTCTTGTGACAGCCTTTGTTTTAGTGCTTATTTTGTCTGATGTAAGTATTGCTACCCCAGGTTTTCTTTCTTTTCATTTAGACAAAATCTTTTTCTATCCTTTACTTTACATCTGTGTGCATCTTTCCATCTGAAGTGGCTCTCCTGTGGGCATCATATGTCCAGGTCTTGTTTTTTTATACATTCAACCACCCTATGTCTTTTGTTCAGAGAATTTAATCCATTTACCATTTAAAGCAATTATTGATAAATATGTAGTTATTGCCATTTTGTTAATTGTTTTCTGACTGTATTTATACTTCTTTTCTGATCTTTTTTTTTTTTGCTCTATTCTCTTGTATGTAAATGACTTTCTATAGTGTTATGTTTAGATTCCTTTTCTTTATTTTTTGGTATATATCTTGTAGAGTTTTGGTTTGTGGTTACTTCTTTCATGTGTGTTTTTGTGTGTATTTATTAATTTATTGTTGTAATTATACATAATATTCCTACTTTTGCCTTTTAACCTTTTTTAAAAATATATTTTTATTGATTTTTAGAGAGATTAGAATAGAGAGGGAGAAAGAGAGAGAAACATCAATGTGAAAGTGCAACATCAATCAACTACCTCCTGCACACTCCCACCCCACCCTCCCCTGGGGATGGAGCCCACAACCCAGGCATGTGCCCTGACCAGAAATAGAACCAATAACCTTTTGGTGTGTGGGACAATGCTCAACCAACTGAGCCACACTGGCCAGGGCTGATTTTGACTTTGTACTAGCTTTATAGCTTATTGATCCACTGCTTTTATTAAGTGTTTGCTTTTTGTCAGTGACAAATATTTTCTTTTCTATATTTTATTAATCATACTTTTGATCTTTACTTCTCTGCTTAAAGGAGTTCCTTTGGAAAAAAGTAATCTCACAGGGTGATATGATCATAAATTTCTGACTGGGTAAATCATGGTGGGTAGTTACAACTCTATCTTATAACTTCTTTAGTGAAAGGTTTCAACCTAGCCTTGTCCATTGTTCTTGTGCACCTAGGTTAACAAACCTTTGAAATCCTCAAGAGAGCACATAACCTTGGTAAGTGTCCTATAATCCTATCCCTGGCTTGTTTTTTCCCTTCCATGTACATTTGCTCCTTAATTTCAAATGCATAAAAGAAGCTGCTAAACTTATTCTCTGGAGTATTTAAGATCATGTTCACAAGCATATGTTTTCAGTTTAGCTTAAATAAACATTAAAAAATCTACATATATAAAAGCCTAATTTACCAAACAACCAGTAGCTATCATGCGCAATGACCACCACAGGGCAGACCCTCAATGCAGGAGCTGCCCCCTGGTGGTCACTGCGCTCCCACAGCGGGAGCACCACTCAGCTGACCAGTTGGCGCCAGACGCAGGGCTCACAGCTGGCTGCCACAGCCTGAAGACTGCAGCAGAGCAGCAGGGAGCCTACTGAGTGGCAGTGGCAGGAGCACCAGGGCCGGGATGAGCAGGAGCGGCAGGCAGGAGCAGCAGGCAGCATTGGACTGCCAGTTTCGGCCTGATCCCTGCATGCCACGCTAAGGGACCCCACTGGTGCATGAATCCATGCACTGGGCCTCTAGTAAAAAAATAAAAGAAAGAATTCTCTTTAACATTACTTATAGTCTAGTGGTGATGAACTCTTTTACCTTTTTCTTGTCTGCATAATTGTTTGTCTCTTTTTTAATTCTAAATGATATCCTAGCTGGGTTGAGTAATCTTGGTTGCAGTTCTTTGCTTTTTATCACTTTGAATATATTATTCCAATCCCTCTGGCCTGCAAAGTTTCTGTTGAGAAATCAGCTAAGAGTCTTATGGGAGCTCCCTTATATGTAACTAACTGTTTTTCTCTTGCTACTTTTAAGATTCTCTCTTTGTCTTTCACTTTTGGCATTTTAATTATGATGTGTCTTGGTGTGGACCTCCTTGGGTTCATCTTTTTGAGTCTCTGTGCTTCCTGAACTTGGATGTTCATTTCCTTCAGCAGCATAGTGAAGTTTTCAGTCATTCTTTCTTTAAATAGGTTCTCAATCCTTTGCTCTCTCTTTTTTCTTTCCGGTACCCCTATGATGCAAATGTTAGTAGGCTTGGTGTTGTCCCAAAGGACCCTTAAACTATCCTCCTGGATCCTTGTCTTTTAATTCTTTTCTTCCCTCTTACTGATTGGGTGTTTTTTGCTACCTTTACATTGAGTCTGTCTTCTGCTTTATTTAATCTACTATTGATTCCCTGTAATGTATTCTTCATTGCAGTTTTTTTAAAATTCTTTATTGTTGTTCATTACAGTTATTATATTCTTCAATTCTAGCTGGTTCTTCTATATGTTTTCTATCTTTTTTATGAAGTTCTCACTGAGTTCATCTATTCTTCCACTAAGTTCAATGATTATCTTTATAACTAGTGGTTGAACTCTATCTGGTAGATTGCTTGTTTTCATTTCCTTTAGTTCTTATTCTGGAGTTTTGTACTGTTCCTTTTTTGGGACATTTGTCTTCTCATTTTGGCTGAATCCTTGTGTTTGTTTCTATGTATTAGTATTGCTATGTCTCCCAGTCATGGCTGATTGGTCTTATCTAGTAGATGTCCTGTGAGGCCCAGTGGCATAGTCTCCCTGGATACCTGAGCTGAGTGCTCCAGAGGTGTCCTTTGTGTGGGTTGTGTGTGCACTCTAACTGTAGTTGAACTTTGATTGCTCTTGGCCTGTCAGTAAGTAGGATTAACTATAAGGCTTACCGTCTGTGAGGCCTGGCTGTGTGTGTGGGGGGGGGGGTTGACCCCATGGAACAGGTGTTATTTTATCAGGGCTCCAGTGCCAGCCAAGTGTGCTCTTTGGGGTGTCATTTATGGAGCTTGTTGGGAGGTGTTCTGGTGTAATCTGAAGCTGGCTACTGAGTGTGTTGGTTCTGTAATCTCTTGGGAGTGGCTCCATTGAAGGCCAAGGTCAGCTGCCATTTGCCCTAGCTTGGGACTGCCTGATAGGAGCTACAAAGTGATCTGAGGTTGGTTGTTGGTTATGCTGGGCCTGGAGGTACTTGGGAGATGCCATACTGTGAACTGAGATTAGCAGCCATAGTGCCAAGCTTAGGACAATTTGGTGGGTACCATGGTGTGAGATGAAGCCAGATACTACTGGTCCTGTGCTTGTGGCCATTTAGTTACAGATACATTTTAAACCAACCCTGGGCACAGCATATGCTAGACTTAGGGCCATTTGATGGAAGTTACAATGCAAGTTGGGGCTGGTCGGAATTGTACTAAGTATGGGGCTCCTTAGCAAGAGATAAAGAGCACACTAATTCAACCTGCTACTTGTTTGGGGTTTGTAGGTATTTGAGACATTTTAGAAAAATCTACAGCACAAATCACAGCAAGCCACTTGTGTAGAATAACTACTTGAAGAGATTTAAGCAGGCGTGTCAGTTGGGTGGAATGGGGTCTCAGGAAAACCCCAGTAAGAGGTCAAATGTGAAAAAGAAGAGGTCAAATGTGTTAACCAGGTTCATAAGAGCACAAATTTGGTGCCCACCTGTGCCTGCAAGCTGGATGGGAGGAGCACTTAACAGAGTAGCAATGGCACCTTCCAGCCCTTTTGTCCCCAGGGAGAGCAGTCCTGACCCCTACCCCTCCAGCCCTCACCCTGAAGTTAATCAATTCGGTTTCTCCCTATATGTCCCTAGGAATTTGGAGCTGCTGCCCCTGAGCTGGAACCCAAAGCAAGTGAATTTGTGCAAGTGAATCCATGTGTGATCCTCTCAAGAGGAAACCTGGGACTTCGGCAGCTCTCCATCTCACTCAGATTCAATCCACGTTGGTTTTCACAGCCAGATATTATGGGGACTACCCTTATTTATAGGAATTTAATTGCCCATCTTCATGTGGTTTTCAATAATGGTTGTTCTGTAAGTTAGTTGTACTTTTGATGTGCTCATGGGAGGTGGTGAACACATACACCTCTTTCGTTATTTTGACTGAAAGTCCCTTAGATATTTTCATATCTCTTTATCAATTTCCTTTAAAAAATAGCACTTTATGTAGATTTTCTCAGATTCAGTCCTGATTACATTTATAAAATATTTACAAGGTATCCCCATTTATTTTTAACCAATAGCTATAAAGCAACAAGACCTAATCCACACTTGTCATCTATACATCCACCTCCCTCCCTCAACCTTACTCTAATGTTCCTTCCATCTTAAATTTAATTTTTTTGTTAATTTGTACAAGGTTGAGCCTTTATTATTTACAGCAACCCATACAATCAGCATTTAAATTGTCTCCATCTTACATGTAAGAAAATTGAGGTTTGCCAAGGTCACATAGCAGAGTTAATATCCAATATTTTGTACTTCCAACATGCATAGATCACAGCACTCACTATTCAGAGGTAGAGAGAGACATTTCCCCACTCTTCGTGTACTCACAAACTCAACAGGTGACGGGGAGAATGTTAACATGGAAGTGGTGATGTGATTATACCCATGAGATGGTAACATTTCAACTTGGTGGGAGGCAGGAGGATCCTGAGAAAGTCTAAGTGCTCAGGCTGCTGTCTGGATACTTTTCTTTGGTGAGAGCCTTGGAGAGAAGCTGAGAAAGCCAGGAGGCTGGGACAGCAGGACCCTTATTGCTTCCTTAAGGTGATGAGGACTTTCTAGCCCACCCTCATGCAGATAAAACCAGGGCCATCCTTCAGCCTTGTGAGACCAAAAGAGTCCCAAATCAGGGCTGGAGGTGTGCTATGCTGTCCCTCCCTTAATGCCAGTGGAGATCCAGGAGGACTGCAGTCAAGCCACCCTGTATTCACCATGGGAGAGGACTGTTGAGTGACTGTTATTCCACTTATTGCTTCGACTTTTTCAGACAGAAGGTAGATGCTGAATTTTACTTTACTTTTTCCTCACTTATGTGCATGTGCACACATTGTATGGGTACAAGGACACAGGTGCCATGTCCAGCTTGACAGTTTTCTCCTGGGGTGTGTTAGCAAAAGCAAGACTTTGGCAGTCTCTTCAGAGGCAGCTGTACAAGACACACATCTCTTTGACTTAACTCTATTAATTCCAGTCTTATTATAATGTTTGCTAATCGCCAAACACGCCCAAGTGTTAATCTGTTTTTGGACATCATCCCATTGTATCTCCCATGCCTGAAATATGTTTCATTCCACATATACTTAGATAAATTCCATCTATTCTTTGAGGTTTATCTAAAAAATCATCTCTTATGAACCTTACTCAACATTTCATCTATAGCACTTGTGTAACTATTGCATTATTCACTATTTTCTGCCTTTAATTGTGGTTATTTGTAGCCATGTCTAATCTTCTCTAACAAATCACACGTTTCCTGAGGAAATTTCATATGGCGCAAAGATTCTGAGGAAAAAGGTACCAATTAGATTCCATGAAATCCCAGTTTTGAAGCAATGGACAACTATTCTCTTTCTGAAATATAATAATATAGTGCTATAGTTTGCATTGATGGAGAGAGCCCTTTGGAAATACTATAGAAGGATTGTTCCCAATCTGGAAAAAAACTGAGAAATGTTTCTTACTGTTTTGACACTGCTTTCTTTCCCATTCCCTGCCTGCCTCTGTTTCCCACTTCCCATCTTTTCTATTTCTCAACCCTGGGGTTTATAGTGTACAATTTAAGGTTTAAAGATTAATTTCAATGTAGTTTTAGTGACACACAGTGCAGAAACACAAAGATAAACTTCTTAACTATGTCGCTTCAATCTAAACATTTAGCCAACATGAACATAAAGTGCCACTTTATAAAAATAGTACAAGACAAAATTTATCTCATACTTTCAGAGGTCCCATGAATTCCCTTTGGAAATATGTATTCAGAATGCTTCAAATGTATCTTAGATGAATTTAGAGGTAGAGCTGCCTTTCTCAGGTTTATCAGAAAGAACATCAATTCAATTTTTATTTAATTTGAAATTGCCAGTGTTCTTAGGAAGCTATCCATATATATAAAAAGCTGGGGGCTGTCATGACTGAAACAACCAGATGGATGACTGAACAGCAGGCTGCGGGGGGCAACCAGGCCGGCAGGGGGGGGCAGTTGGGGGTG
>NW_005364596.1:4576-28663 GCF_000412655.1 Myotis brandtii | reverse complement strand
GGGGTGACCAGGCTGGAGGGGGGGCAGTTAAGGGCGCCCACACTGGCAGAGGGGGGCAGTTGGGAGCAACCAGGCAGGCAGGGGGGGGGCAGTTAGGAGTGACCAGGCCTGCAAGGGAGGCAGTGAGAGGTGATCAGGCCGGCAGGTAGAGGCAGTTAGGGGTTACCAGGCTGGCAGGGGTGTAAGTTATGGGTGATCAGGCAGGCAGGCAGGTGAGTGGTTAGGAACCAGCAGTCCAGGATTGTGAGAGGGATGTCCGACTGCCAGTTTAGGGATGTCCGACTCCCAATCCCCAGGGATCGGGCCTAAACCGGCAGTCGGACATCCCCTGAGGGGTCCTGGATAGGAGAAGGTGCAGGCTGAGCTGAGAGGATCCTCCTGCCCCCATGAACGAATTTCGTGCACCAGGCCTCTAGTTCTATATAACATAGCAGGATGCATCACAACTGTCAAACAACTTTACAATTTGCCTATTATTGAATGTCATCTTTAAGGAATAGCCTTAAGATTATTTTTTAAATAATTCTAATAAAATATACATAGACATTTTCTAACAGAATAATTATAGGCTGGCAAAAGACTCTAGATATCTAACATTACATTATCAATGTAAGTAAACCACAGCAGAAGTAACAAAAGAAGAATGGAAATTCATTTTTTACTACTATATAGATATTTGGAATTTGAGCTGTAAGTTTGTATTTGTTTATGCATGTTAGGTATAAGAACTGAATTCAGACAGGTCTAGGTTCAAACTATGGCTCAGACAATTCTTTGCCAGATAAACTTACACAATTTTCTTAAATTCTTGAGTTTCAGTTTCCTTATCTGTAAAATAAAAATACCAACCAATATTAGGATGGAATATGATAATATATGCAAAGTGCTTAATGCAGTATTTAGTGCTAATCATTCCCTCATAAATGGAGATATGAATCAAATTTTACCTCTTTTTAAAAAAAATACTGCAGGTTATGTAGTTTTAAATTCTCTTATAATCTCTGTGGTATATATTATGTTGGTGAGGTAATTAATAATCCTTTCAAATAAAATTTAACATATAACTTCAAAGAGTTATTATTTCATTGCTTTGCAAAAATATTAAACTCAATTCTGATATATTGCAGTCAGCTCTGTGATTGCCTCGTGAGTAAAGTTATTGCTATGATAATATAATAACATAATTTTACTGAAAGCTGAATAATATAAAATTAGCTTAAAGTGTCCTGATAGAAAAGATAAGAGCTTATATCTCTATATGCAGCACATTATAAGATGGGCCCATGTTTTTATGAAGCAGTTTTTGTGCAGAGTATTTTATCACTAGCCAACAACCTGTACTCTCAATTCACTTAAAATCTATCTGAAAAGTTAAAACACAGAACACAAGCAAAAGCCAAACATAACACAGACGTTAATCTGGTTCCTGGCACACATGAAGGGGAAAGTTGAGGAGAGGTTTAGGTGAATTTTTTTGTTAGGAATAAGGTATAGGTGAGCTTTTGATAATTAATTGGAATAGACAGGAAAAAACGGAAGTGAATAAAAAGATCACACGAAAGACCATGTCAAGATTTATTCTAAAGAAGAATGTCAACATTTGTGGATCGTGGAGATACTGCACCCTGAGCTGAGGCAAACTTATTTCCCTGGTATGAACTTTTCTGTTAGGGTTGTGTTAGACATTGTGAATAAAATCAGAATTTAAGAATTTCAAAGAGAAAATAGTTTTGTTATTCAGATTTTCCAGCTTTTCATGCAAGCACAAAAGTGTAGTGCAAATAGACGCAGGAGATAAATTATTTAATTAGATATTCACAGACTTTAGGAAGTAGCTTAGTATTAGTATGAGAAAAATTCAATAAAGGGTGTAATATATAACAGAAAGCTTCTGATGAATTCAAAGGGGAAAGCAGGAAAGAAAAGAAGCTGAAGAAGAGGTGAGAGCATAGCCAATAAATGATTAGGCGGGAAGTGTTTGTTATTATTCATAAATTAAGTACCTAAATGTTTTCTTGGGGAGGAAAAAAAAAGTTTACACAAGACTGATTTGAGAACTATTATTTGCTTCTCTAATACATACTATGTCATGAGTAGCAACTGTATTGCTAAGTTGAATGGAAAATGTTAGAGATTTTCATATCATGTTAAGAAAGAGACTATGTATTTCAAACAGAAAAGAGTTTTGTTAAATTCTGCAAGTCAGTCAAAGATGTAAGCAAGCAAAAGAGTGTTGGTGCTAAGAATACTACAATTTTTTTCCTTTCCTTTTTCATTTTGAGAAAATAAAGCTAAAATAATTTGAATGAAAGTGGACAGATACTTCATTTAGTGAAAATCTGGGAATAAAAGCAACATGTATGTAAACTAACCAGATGTTTATGATTAGTTCCCAGCTGGCTAAGGATGATTTTTATGGAGGAGGAGCATTATAGAATGCCACATGTTTATATAAATCATGAGTATGGCAGTCCTGATCCTGGAGCAAAAGAGCTCCACATACTATTTTGGGTAACCTTTTCAATCACACCATATAACATAAGAACAGCCACTACTCCCCAACACAGTATCTGTTTCCAGTTTTCTCCAACATTTTGATGGGTGTCATTATGTGTCAGCCTGCATTCTGTTTTCTTATGTTGAACACATTGTATGGGTTTGTACCAGGTGAAGTCTATTACAATATTTTGCATTAGTATAACTAGGTTGCAAAAACACATATGACAGTTGCTTTACATTAAATATTTTCTTTGGAAATAGGTTGCTGACTTATTGTTTGGATATTTGTGCTAAGGTCTACATTTCAAATTCAATTAAAAAGCCAATCTTATGTTAATGTGATTTAACTAGAGCTTTACTTTTCCATGCCATTCAAAAGATGAAAATGTATATTTGTATAGCAAAGATTTAAATAGAAAGAAATAAAAAGGGAAGAAAGAAAGAAAGAAAAAAAGAACGGAAGAAAGGAAAGTGGGGAGGAAGGAGCTGAAGAGGCAAAAAGGTGAAGACAGAAAAAAGGTTACCATTTTTTATTTAAAATATGAAATAAAGGTTTACTCACCTTATGTTTTAACTAATGATAATCATGTTGAGTTTGCCATTAATATTGTGTAACAAGCATTTTACTATGTTGTTCAAAACTGTGCAGAGACATAGAAGCATCAAACAGACCATCCAACCTCAGAGGGAAGGCAGGGGAAAGGGAGTGGTCAGAGATCAACCAAAGGACTTGTATGCAGGTATATAAGCCCAACCAATGGACATAGACAGTATGGGGGAAGGGCAATGGGGGGGGGAAAGAGACATATGTAATACTTTAAACAATAAAGAATTTAAATTTTTTAAAAAAGAAAAAAAATGACCTGTTTAAGGTCATTTTCATGGCTGTAAATTATTTCATCGTATAAAGTGAATAAAACACAAGAAAATCTAAATAAAGTATATATTTTAAGTATATTAGTTGACACAAATATATCATGATAATGTCAGATATTAACAGTAGGGAAAACTGAGAGCAGGTTATACTGGGACTCTGTACTATCCAACTGTTCTGTATATAGAAAACAACTTTAAATAAAAAGGTTCAAAAACTACTTAACCATTTGTAAATTAGGCATTTAATATTTTTTCCTAAAGCATTAATATGAATGTGTAACATTTTTTAGTTTTCTTTATTATTTCCTTGTTGTATAGTCATTATATCAAAGCATGAATATTATAAATATGTCAGCAGATTGTTTTTGAGGAAGTTGTATAAATTTATATGCTAACCAGTAGTATATAAGAATTTCCTTCATACTGTATTTCCCCCTATAATTTATTATGAAATTTTCAAACATAAGACAAAGTTAGAAAATCTTACAGTGAACACCAAATATCCACCACTCAGATTTTCCATTGTACTGCACATGTTATGGCCATCGCTGTACCCTTCTATTGACCCATCTTATTTGAATGCATCTTAAATAAATTGCAAACCTTTGTTCACTTGCTGATAAATAATTCAGCACGTGTATCATTACTCAGAGTTCAATATTTGTCTAAACTATTTTCATATAAATTTTACAATGAAATGCACAAATCTTAATCATGTGGCCTTGACAAATGTATATACTTGGGTCACCAAAACCCCTCTCAAGATATAGAGCAGTGATGGCGAACCTTTTGAGCTCGGCGTGTCAGCATTTTGAAAAACCCTAACTTAACTCTGGTGCCGTGTCACATATAGAAATTTTTTGATATTTGCAACCATAGTAAAACAAACACTTATATTTTTGATATTTATTTTATATATTTAAATGCCATTTAACAAAGAAAAATCAACCAAAAAATGAGTTCACGTGTCACCTCTGACACGCGTGTCATAGGTTTGCCATCACTGATATAAAGAATTGTCATCATTCTCAAAACTTCCCCTGTACCCCTTCCTGGTCTACCCTCATCCCCACTTCAACCCTCACTCTGAGATAAGTACTGCTCTGATATTTTCACCTCAGACTAGTTTTGCAGGTTAGGGATCTAAATACAATCATGTACATTTTTTGTAAGATTTTTTCATTTTGCATAATTATTTTTGAGTTTGATCTATTTTATTACATGTTGTTAGTTTGTTCTTTTTTTACTGTGAGCAATAGTCCATTGCATGAATTTACCACAGTGTGTTTGTCATTTTTCCTATTGATGAACAACTGGGCTATTTCCAGTTTGGACAATTATAAATAAATCCATTATTAACATTCTTTATAATTTTTTGTGAATGTAGAGTTTTAAAATCATTTTGTGAATGTAGGATTTATCTCTCTTGAAGTTAAATTTCTGGATCATAATAAAGGTGTAAATTTAGTTTTATAACTGACAGCCAGAGCTTTGTCCTATATGGTTGTATCATTTTACATTCACACCAATCATGCATAAGATTCCAGTTGTTCCACATCTGCACAAATATTTCATATTATTAGATTTTGAATTATAGCCATTCTGGTTGAACATGCAATGGTATCTTAATGTGGTACTAATTCGCATTTTCCTGATGACTAATGATGCTGATACATTTTCATGCCCTTTGTAAGCATTGATAAATCTATTTTGTGAATGTCTGTTTAAACGTTTTGTGTATATTTATGTGAACATTTTAATGTTTGGATACCAGTCTTTGTAAGATATAGCACAAATTTTGATATGCTGAATTTGTCTTACTATTCAATTTGTAATAGTTTCTGATTTACCTTGTGATATCTTTTTGATTCTTGGATGTTTGGAAGTTTGTTCTTTAACTTCCAAATATTTAGTGTTTCTTAGATATCTTATTGTTATTAATTTATAATTTTATTTAATTGGGGTCATATACTATACTCTGCAAGGTTGTATTAAAAACTTACTGAGATTTTGTTTTATGGCCCAGGTATGGTCTAACTTGCTGAATGTTCCATATGCAATTGAAAAGAATGTGTATTCTAAGTTAAGTTATCTATAAATATAAACAGTGATGGATGGCATTTTTATTATCTTCTATGTGTTTAATGGATTATTTCCTACTGTTCTCTCAATTGTTGAGAGAGAGGTGTTAAAAGTCAAATGTGATTGTGGAATTGTGTATTTTTCCTTTTACTTCTGTCAATTTCTAACTCATATATTTTGAGGCTTTATTATAGGGTGCATATACATTTGTAATTATTATCTCTTCCTAATGATTTAACAAAATTATCATTATGAAATATCCCTATTTATATCTGGCAATATTTTTATTTTGAAGTCCATATTGATATAACCTCTCCAGGATTCTTATGTTTACTCTTTATATATTTTTTCCATCAATTTTATTTAGACCTAGCTCATTATATTTAAGTCCATTTTGTAGACAACCTGGAGTTGAATCTTGCTTTGTACATCCACTCTAACAGTCTTTGCATTTTTATTGGCATATTTATTCCATTAAAAATGTTTATTATTGCCTTAACCAGTTTGGCTCAGTGGATAGAGCATCAACCTGTGGACTGAAGGGTCCCAGGTTCGATTCCAGTCAAGGGCATGTACCTTGGTTGCGGGCACATCCCCTGTAGGAGGTGTGCAGGAGGCAGCTGATCGATGTTTCTAACTCTCTATCCCTCTCCCTTCCTATCTGTAAAAAATCAATAAAATATATTTTTAAAAAAGGTTTATTATTATTGACATCATCGAATTTAGGGCTACTATTGTATTTTATTTTTCTATTTATTACCTCTATCTCTGTCTTTTGGGGTTTTTTTATTTCTCCTTTCAACCATTTTTGAGTACTTAAATTTCTTTTTAGACTTTTCTAATTTATCTTTAGGCTCTTTACCTCTTTCCATTACTTTTGTTGTTGTTTTGTTAGTTCTGATCTGGAGATTTTAATATGCATCCTTAATATTTTTTTGCTCTACTTAAAATTAATATTGTAGAAAACTTGCAGGCATGTAAATCCATTTGCCTCCAATCCTTTCAACTGTATTTCTCACATATATACATGTTCAGAAATTACAGACACAGCAAGGCACTGATATAATTTTAGCATTAAATAATCCTTTGAATTTTAATAATCTTAAGAGGAAAGTGGAATTTTTATGTTAATCTAGATCAGTGATGGCGAACCTTTTGAGCTTGGCGTGTCAGCATTTTGAAAAACCCTAACTTAACTCTGATGCCATGTCACATATAGAAATTTTTTGATATTTGCAACCATAGTAAAACAAAGACTTATGTTTTTGATATTTATTTTATATATTTAAATGCCATTTAACAAAGAAAAATCAACCAAAAAAATGAGTTCGCGTGTCACCTCTGACATGCGTGTCATAGGTTCGCCATCACTGATCTAGATACTTATTATATCTGATTTGATGCTTTTAATTTCTTCATGAATATCCATAATTTTATATAAATTTTAAAATTGTAGATTTTATGCTGCATTTATCTGGACATGCAAAAAATAATCATCCCCCAATACTGACAATTTGGTTTATTTCTCTAGTATCTTACTTTTAGTTTTTTATCCTTATGAGGGTCTTAGTTCTTGGTTGTACCCTCTTCACAGGATCTCTTGGTCTTTCTCATGGAATGGTAGCTTGATTCCAAGCAGAAGCATTTTAAGAGGGAGGAAGTGAAAATTTTCAGTCTTCATAAGTACTGGGCTCAAAAATCCCAATTTTGAAATTAATATTCTGTTGTAATTGTGAATTTTAAATAAATACAGTCTGGTTGATTCATTAACTATGCCTGCTTCCTTTGTGTGAGAATACTAATTTTCCCAAAAGGTACAATAAAGGAGTTTCCAAGCATATTCATATTCTGAGAAGTTTCTTGCACTTATTGGATCTAAAGGGGATAAAAAAAAACAAAACAAACAAAAAACAACAACGAAATACACACAAAGACCACAAAAACTAATCTTGAAGCAAAAAAAATATATGTATATATTTAAATTACAAAATATTCAATTTTATCTTTCCAAAAAATAATTACTTATCTTATATTCCTAACCTTTCCTGGTTGCTACACAATCTCATTGGTGCATACATTATTTATTTTGACTGTTGATAAAATAGTATATTTATAAACATATGTTAGCAAATATTTTCTTCTAATTTTTCAATTCTAAACCCATAAGCGTTTTTTCAGAATACAAACTGCTGGGGCTGACCAGCAGACCCTGAGTGACAAATGAATGGTTACTCTGACACATGATTGCTGTGTAAGAGAGGGCTAAGGGACTGCCTGGCTATAGGAACCAGATAGCCTTGTTTGCCTGCCTCTTTAGGCTTTTATTGTAACAACAGTTAGGGATAAAGTTTATCTTTTATATACAATCAGTAGAGTAAGTAATCTTGGGAGGACACATGTATCTGCAGTGTCCTTTAAACAAAGATGTCTAAAGATTAAACATAAAGATTATGGTAAACACCCAGGGTCTGCATGTACACAGACTTGTTCGGAAAGTTCAAGGAATTAGGGGTGGCTGCTTTCAGCCAACCCCCCTGGTGGGAATTTCCTCCTTACAAACTTTCCAACCAAGTCTTGTGCTTCCCCACATTTCCCCTTTTTTTGTTTTGCTGGGTCTAGAAGACAGAAGATTGCAGTGAACTTATGGCCTGCAAATGTTGGATTCTACGAAGCATGTTCACTGCTCTAGTTCTTATTTTATAGACTATATGAAAAACAAAAAGAATTACAATGATAGCAATAGTTAGTCCGATTAAGTGCCAATTGATTCTAGGAAACCATGTGGTGGAGTCTATCCAGTTTAAATGCTCCGTTATTGCATTCCAAAGCAGTAGTCTGTTATGTGTGCTCATTAATAGCAAGTAGAGAGTCTTTGATTTGTTTTTGTAAAACATTCACTTCTCCAGTAAGATTGTCATGAAATACCCCCACAAATTCTTCTTAATGTCAATCCACTGATGGTGACTCCTGTTCCATTTTAAGGGGGTGACACATATGTGCTTATGTGCCCAATCAAAAATAAGTATTTGTCTGTATGCTAAGGCATCCATGTCTTTCTCCCAAATATTCTATGGATGCTTCTACAGCCTGTACCCTAGCCAAAATTTGTTGATTTATGTGCTATTGCACAGTAAATTCCTTAGTTACAGTTTTGGCCATACTGTCTACAAACATGGCAGTCTGCACAGATCAGAAAGGGCCGCCATGGCTACACTGGCAGTAGTAAGAATAACAATAGCCAAGATGATGGCTGTAATGGACATCCCAAAGATCTTTTAGGCTGCAATTGACTTAGTGCTCTTTCTAAAATTTCAATGGTTGATGATTCTTGCAACTCCTTTTGAGGTTAACAGGTATTAAGACCTCAGCCTGTCTCCTCAATATTATAATGGTGTTTATGTTCAGTGAGGTGACATTTTGATTGGCAATACAGGATGCATATAGGCCCCTTCTCCTACCTGTATTAGAAAAGAATTATTATAAGTAATTTGTAAGCTGGGGCCCATGAGAAATACATAAGGATGTGTGGTACACACCAAGCTACTATCCAAATAATATTTTGAAAAGGTCATGATATAATTATTGGATTTGTTTTGATAATCCCTATCCCAGTGGATGGAAAACGTCCTAATCTCCATAAAGTTTCCTGATCTGGAAAATCTTATAGTTGAGGGTGAGAGGAACCAAATCCCCCTTACTGACTTTCCAACCAAGTGTCCCATGCCATGCCATGGTAGGATTTAATCCGGTGAGCTGGAATCCACAGCGGCCCTGTGAAGGTAAAAACACAGGCATATCCTTTCCCCCATGTTAATGACTCATTGGGTCCCATTCAGTTATTAGTGTCCACATCTCACCACAAGACTTGTGGTTTCTGAGGTGGGTTTATTGAGGTAAAGTGTCATCTACAGAGGATTGAAAATGATCATTTAGATTCAAAAACTTAATGGTAAAGGGTTCTTTGGATAGTATCATAGCTGGGTCCTTGAGTCCATATCCCCCCTTTTTTTTGTTTTACTAGTATATTCTTCAGGGTAGCATGGGCATGTTCAACAATGGCCTGTCCTTGTGGATTATAAGGGGTTCCTGTGGAATGCTGGATGGACCAAGTTCTGCAAAAGGTGGTGAAGCCATGGCTGATATAAGTGGCCCATTATCAGTTTTTATCTTGGTTAATATAGCTACAATCGGAAACAGGTCTTATTGAATTCATGTAAAGAAACGTATTGCCATTTATTAAGAATTGCCAAATACTGGAGGGACAGGTAGGGAGAGAAATATATAATTTACCAAATTGCTTTAAAATGCATCCTTATATCTGAAAAAAAAGATTAAGAATCAGCAATATTTTCAACAAAAGCTATATAATTATTTTTCATCATTTAGCCCCATAATAAAACTTTTGTTTCTCCTGATTTTTCCTGCCAGAACTTCTATAAATCCAGATACTTTATACAGTAATGAAAATGACATAGAATCTTGTCCTTTCTGCAAAACACAATATTCCAGAATAACAATTAGTGCTATAAATGAAAGCTTAATATAGTTATTATTATTTGACAAAGCTTCCCATGTACCTTAAGCAGAGAATTTTTCTACTTGAGAGAGAAAATAAATCCTTGAAGCATTCCAGGGCCTATTGGAATGACCTAAAGCCAATTCTAGGTCAAGAAAAATTTTCTTAAAATTCAAACCCTGGAAGGGTTGTTTGAATTTTTACCAAACTTATTTTACCAAAAGATCATATATCAAAGTATATGAGACATAAACATAGGCTAGTAAACTTCAGTTCCCATGATTAAAATATGGCTTTTTTTGGTAATACCTGATTAATATGACATATAACCATTTTAATAATTTATAGAACTTTTGCATCCTGGGTAAAAAAAATAGGAAAGTTATTTTCCCTTTTAACAGACAGAAAAAGACTAACCAAAATAAGGTTTGTTCTCTAACTTAATTTGTTCTTGGTTGCAGTCAGCAAATGACACTAATTGGATTTCTGCTCTCTCCCTGAATACATTGATATAAGCTATTTACCCTCTGGTTAGGGAGGCAAAATGCAAATCATTTACTCAAGTGTCCTTGGTTTAGGGAAGATAGGATTTACTACGTGGCTCCAATTGCTGTTTAACCATTTCAATTTGCCTATTCTATTTGTCCTGCCTTACTGGCCTGTGTCATTTATATAACTTCCTTTCTTTTCCCTTCAAAATGCATCTCCATGCCTCATGCCTTCTATTACACCAAAACTATAATTTCTTTCCAATTAGTGAGAATTCTAAACCCTTAAAAACCTTAATTTTTAGGTAGCAAGTAAGTAACATTCCTCAGATTAGCAATGTGAAAGTACTACTTTATTTTATTGTTCCTTACAAAAATGGGAGTGCCTCCCCACCCCTCTACCCCCCCCACCCCGCCCCTGCTATTTCTGCAGCCTGCTGGAGGGAACGTCTATAGATCTGGTCCTCCTAGGAAAAAAGACTTGGGGGTTTAGAAGGTTTATTTCCCATATATATACCTTTTTCTTTCTGAGTAGACTAACAAAATGAAATCTTTCATATAGGAAGAGATCTTAAAAAAAGAAACAAAAAAAAACCCTATAGTAAATGAATGAGTACTCACAAAAGGGTGGGCTGGGACATTAACCTTAGAATCTTTTCTCACACTAACCCAGCACTGCAAAAGGGTTCTGAGTGGCACAAAGCCCAAACAGCAGAGACAGAAGATTCCCTATGTTCATAAAATGATGAAGAGCAATCTAAGTCCCCCAAATATAAGCAAGCAAGCAAAGAACATCAGTAACCAAGTTACATTACAGACAGATAAGAACTCTCACTAGAAACCAAACAACAAAGAAACATAAAACAACAGTCAAGAGACACTCTTATATAAGGTATTTACGGGTGCACATAACCCACAGACAAGACTTAATAAATAAAAGTCCTTTTCATGGTCTTTCGGAAGATGTCTTAAAGTGCCCGGGACTTACAGCCAGAATACGGCCCAGAGGGCTCCCAGGTGGGGTTGGCAGTGAACACCCACAAACAGCCTTTTGTTCACAGATCTCATCATAATCTGCTCTCCATAATAAATATTGACTGGCATCTAAAGTTGTTTTAGCCAAAATCTACCAGTCCCAAGGCATCCTCTGGTAATTTTCAGACAAGGCATTAAGGAGTCCTTTTGTAAATGGACCATTAGCCCCATTTTCTCTAATACTTTTTTTTTATTTCTTTAATGGTATTAAAGGAGAGTGGCTCATGTATCCTATTACCTTGCTGATCTTGCATAACTGGGCAAGTCAAAAGCTCTCCTTCTAACATGGTTTGCCTGACACATGATCACATAATTGAGAATCCAGTTGATGAGCCTTCCCACAGTGGAGGCAGAGGATCAAGAAAGGGTTCCTCTGACAGTGGGACCTTAGGTATTACAAGCTCTACCTCCACTTGGCGTTCAGTAGGTTTTTGATCTTCAATATGAAGTTGTCATAGTGCAGCTCAAACAAGAACCCACATAGTTAAAGATGACAAGGGCACTCATTTTTCTTGGGCCTGATTTCTCTTTAAATTCCTACCTACTTGCTCCCAGAGATCAAGGTCTAATGTCCCAGCATCAGGGAACCAAGGATTATAAATTATAATAGTCTGCAAAAAGCCTCTGTAACTGAGGCACCATTTGCTTTTAATAACTTTTTAATCACTGTTATATATTGTTGTTTTGCGGACAACGACTGTCCCATTGTGAAACCTTAGCTGAGAAACAATCCCCTCGTACTTGGAAATCCCAAGTGGGCTCCAATGACTTACTGCTCAGTTACTCTTCATTTTTGAGGTTTCTGCCACATCTTAATGCGTTACTTGGTTCTCACACAGGGAATCACTTGCTGGGGCTGACAAGCAGACCCTGAGCAATGGATGAATGGTTACTCTGACACACAATTGCTGTGAAAGAGAGGGCTAAGGGAATGCTTGGCTATAGAAACCAGACAGCCTTGTTAGCCTGCCTCTGTAGGCTTTTATTGTAACAACAGTTTGGGATAAAGTTTATCTTTTAGATACAATCAGGAGGGTAAGCAATCTTGGGAGGACACATGTGTCTGCAGTGTCCTTTAAGTAAGGACATCTAAAGATGAAGCATAAGGATTCCGGTAAATACCTGAGGGTCTGCACGCACACAGACTTGTTTGGAAAGGTCAAGGAACCATTAGGATGGTTGCCTGCAGCCACCTCCCCTAGGTCAGAATTTCCTCCTTACAAACTTTCCAACCAAGTCTCATGCTTCCCCACAACAAACAGCAGTTGTGTTGAGAAAGATCTTTTGGGGAATATTTTAAAATATGTATTATATTTTTCTATGTCAGGGTTATAAATCTGTTCTGGGAGAATACTGCTTAGAGGTTTTGAATATTAAATGATAAATTGTCACTCTATTCTCTACATAATATAAGGAATGAGTTTGGTAATGGAAACAGTAGTACATAGCAAAAACTAAATAGGAGAATAATTGGCTTAGGTTTCTTTTTTGAGAAATAACCCTGATTTTCTGATACAAAGAAAGTGCCTGAATTCTCAGTAATGGCCTAAGAAAATACGAATGATTTATATTTGCGGCATCCCCAAAGTAGTTCTAAGCACTAGTACCTACTGATTATACTAATATGTATAGGATGGGTACAAAGACTCACCTGAGAGAAATGGGTGTGAGAAGAAGAGGTCAAAAACTTTTAAATATATGTGAGAATTTGGGGACTTTGAACCAGAAAACGGACAAAATTGTTACTCAAGAGCAGGGGTCCTCAAACTACGGCCCGCGGGCCACATGCAAATACAAATATTGTATTTGTTCTCGTTTTGTTTTTTTACTTCAAAATAAGATATGTGCAGTGTGCATAGGAATTTGTTCATAGTTGTTTTTTTTAAACTATAGTCCGGCCCTCCAACTGTCTGAGGGACAGTGAACTGGCCCCCTGTTTAAAAAGTTTAAGGACCCCTGATCTAGAGTCATTACAAAGTGAATAATATAGTAAGAGTATTGAGAAAAGTGTAAGGATAGCATGTAAAAGGAAATGAAAGAGAATGCCAACTCACTGGCACTGAAAAGAGCAGTCAAAGGCAAAGAAAGCCTCATTCCTAACCAGAACAGCTTCACGTATTTTCCCAAGAAGGAGACCATTCAGGAGACCTGAATGGAGTAACTAAGATTTGCAGTGTCATACTCCTCTGTAGTGGTCTCCGATGTTTGAATGAAAAAAAAGTTGCAAAATCACAGTCATGCAGTTCTGCCGCTAAAAATGGGCTCTTAGAAAATAACCCATAACTCACAAAACTAGTGCCAATGCATTAGTTTACATTAATTTCCAACAGCGGTAATGCCAATATTCCTTGTCATTACTGCTATTTAACTTCCTCTTCTACTGCATGAGGACCATTCTCATTCCATTGTATAACTTCAGACTCTTTCTTAAAACCTGTGATATAGCGTAATCTAAACCAGACCCACGCCTCAGAAAGACCACTTGTCTCTTTTTCTAAAGAAAGAACTGAAGGGCTAACTTTATGTTAAGTAACTGCTCTTTCCCTTGAATTTCAGAAGGGAGAATCCTCTTCTAGGAGAGTAGTAATACTGCAGGCACAAGGGTGGTGGAGTCCTGGGACGGGGAGCTGGGGAGGGTTATAAGGGGTCAATGGGGAAAAAAAGGAGACATATGTAATACTTTCAACAATAAAGATTTAATAAAAAATAAGTAAATAAAAACAAAGAAAAAATAAAATTGAAAATATTGTGGCTGAGTAGTATTCTATTACTGCCATTTGTAACAGCATGGATGGACCTTGAGAATATCATGCTAAGCAAAATAAATCACACGGAAAAAGTCAAGAATTCTACCCTATAATTTCATTCATATGTGTGATATAAAACTGAAAGCAACAAATGAACAAACAAGAAAAACAAACAAACCAAAACTCATAGACACAAACAACAATATGGTGGTTGCCAGAGGGAAAGGGGGTGAGGGAGTAGCAAAGGGTAAAAAGTGTCAAATATATGATGATGGAAGAATATCTAAGTTCTGACTTTGATTGGTGGGCACACAATGCAATATGTTGTATCATAGAATTGTATACTTGAAACCTATATACTTTTATTAATCAATGTCATCCAAATAAAACAAACCTTGACATAGTAAAGGAAAAATATTGTGTTTTGGCAGTTTCAGAATTAGATTACAAATAGTCAAAATTTATTTACCTCACAATCCATTTCTCATAAAAAATGTTATCTTTTTGAGGTATAAACCTATTACTGAGTATCATCCAAATAGCAAATAATTATGATTTACTGATAAAAATTTCATCTTTTTATCAAAAAGTGGCAAGGTAAATACATAGAGAGTATAAGTACAATAAAAATCCAGTCTTTGCTTCCTCTGGTTCCAACATGCATCAATGTCTGTTACCACAGTGTAGCTAAATAGTATCTGCTTATCTACAACACAGTTCACATTTCAGTTACCATGGTGTATTAACTGTGAGTAATTGCAAAAGGTATTAACTTCACTGCTAGATCTTCGGTACGCAAATCACTATGTAATAACAGATGTCCATCATGATCAGTGACCAAGCATGTCACTTTGATTAAAGTCTGCCAGGGCTTGGCCACTGTGCATCTGTTATTCAGTTCATATTCTAACAGGAAAGTGTGTGGCTATGTTGTCTCCTTGCCTCCCACTGACAAACCCACATGCCATTTTACAAAAGAAAAGAAAACCAAAAAAAGAAAAAGGATAATTAAAAGAAGATATTTGGTTAATAAATATAAAGCTACAGCAAAGAAACAAAAACTTATGATACTGGAAGTGAAACTTGAATCAAATATAAATGGGTTTATAGAAAATAATAGCATGCCATTCAGGAAACTCTAGATGTGTAGACAGAGTATCTTAGTGAGGGAAAATGTACTAAGATAAATAGGGAAAACGATGTAATGAAAGGAATGACAATATTCTAGAGGACGTGATGCTGGCAAAAAGCCCCACATTGATGGAAATCTCAGAGATAATTTATATCACTGAAAGTGCAAAGGATAAAATATTGGAAGCTGATAAACTCAGAAAAGAATATGCCAGTTCACCAAGGCATAGAAAAGATGCTCATTCTGTATTTTAAGTTATAAGAAGGCACAATGTTCAATGTACTTTTCTTACAAATATTTTGAAAATTAATTTTTAATTATAGTTGATCTACAAGATACAATATTATATTGTTTTAGGTATACAGCATCGTGATTCAACATTTTCATGCCATACAAAGTGATCCCCACAATGTCAAGTAACCACCTGTCACTGTGCATAGTTATGATATTATTGACTCTATTCCCTATGCTGACATTACATCCCCATGACTTATTTTATAACTGGAAGTTTGTACTTCTTAATCCCCTTCAATTTTCCACGCAAACTCCACCCTCCTTCCCTCTGGCAACCACCAGTTTGTTCTCTGTATCTATTAGTTTGTTTCTGTTTTGTTTCATTTGTTTGTTTGTTTTAGAATCCACATATAAGTGAAATCATGTCTTTCCCTGTTAGATTAATTTCACTTGATACAATACTCTCTAGATCCATATATGTTCTAAAGGGCAAAATTTTCTTCTTTTTATGGCTGAATATACTCCATTGTATATATGTGCCACTTCTGTATCCATTCACCTCTCATTGGATATATTTGCTTCCATAGCTTGGCTATTCTAAGCAATGATGCATATATAGTTGCAAATTTTTATTGTTTTCTTCAGGTAAATATCCAGGAGTGAAATTTCTGCATATGGCAGTTCTATTTTTAATTTTTTAAGGAACCTCCATATATTTTTCTATAGTGGCTCTACAAATTTGCATTCCCATCAACAGTGAACAAGGGCTTCCTTTTCTCCACATCCCAGTCAACACTGTTTGTTAATTTACTGATGATAACCATTCAAGGGCTTCCTTTTCTCCACATCCCAGTCAACACTGTTAATTTACTGGTGATAACCATTATGACAGGAGGAAGGTGGTATCCCATTGTGGTTTTGATTTGCATTTTTCTGATGATTTAGCAACTTTTCACATGTCTATTGGCCATCTATATGTTATCTTTGGAGAAGTGTATATTCATGTCCTCTGCCCATTTTTAAAATTGGACTGTTTGTTTTTCTAGAGTTGAGTTGTATGAGTTCTTTATAAATTTGGGATATTAACCCCTTAACAGATGTATCATTTGTGAATATATTCTCTCATTCAGTAGGTTGTCTTTTTGTTTTGTTGATGGTTTCCTTTGCCGTGCAAAAATTTTTAGTCAATGTAGTCCCATTTGTTTATTTTTTTCTTTTGTTTCTATTGCCAGAAGAGATATATCAGAAAAAAATATGTGCATTGCTAATAGAAATATAAGAGAGTTACTACCTATATTCTTCCATGACTTTTATTGTTTCAAGTTTTACATTAAAGTCTTTAATCAATTTTTAGTGTATTTTTTTTGGCATGTATTGGTCCAATTTTCCCAACACCACTTACTAAATAAACTGTCTTTAGCCCATTGTATGTTCTTGACTCCTTTGTCATATATTAATTGATAGTGTCAGTGTGGGTTTATTTTTGGCTCTCTATTCTGTTCCATTGATCTATGTGTCAGTTTTTATGCAGTACTATGCTGTTTTCATTACTATTGCCTTGTAGTATAGTTTAATATTTTGTAGCATGATACCAGAAACCTTTTCATATTTTTTTCAAGATTGCTGTGGTTATTTGAAGTCTTTTGTGATTCCATATAAATTTTTGTTCTAGTCTGTAAAAACACCTTGTTATATTGATGGGGATTGCATTAAATCTATTGGTAGCATTGGGTAGTACAAACATTTTAACAATGTTAATTCTTCCTATTTGTGAACACAATATATACTTTCATTTATTTGTATTTCTTCAGTTTCTTTCTTTAGTGGCTTATAATTTTTTAAGTATAGGTCTTTTACCTCCTTGTATAAATTTATTCCCAGGTGTGTGTTTTTATTATATTGTAAATGAGATTTTTTTTTTAGTTTCTCTCTCTGATAGTTCATTATGTGTGTATAAAAGTGCAACAGATTTCTGAATATTTATTCTGTTTCCTGCTTCTTTATTGAATTCATTTATCAGTTCTAGTAGTTTTTTGGTGGAATCTTTAGAGTTCTCTAGTATAAATGTAACCATTCCATCTGCAAATAATGAAAGTTTTACTCATTCCTTTCCAGTTTAGATGCCTTTTATTTCTTATTGTTGTGAAATTGCTGTGGCTAGGATTTCCATTACTATGTTGAATAGAGTGGTAAAAGTAGACATCCCTGATTTCATTTTTGTGTGTCCAATTTCAGACAAGATTCTTTGACTTCTTGTTATGGTAGTTCAGGTTTCAAATGCCATACCCCATCATCACCTCTTCTATTTTTTTCTCTTTATTTTGCCAATATGCTTATTTCACAATTCTTATTTAAATTTTGTAATATTACTATTGTGTACTGCTAATCCAAGTATTATGACATGAATTACACTTCCTTTCTCCTATAATTATTTTTCTGAGTTCATTTTATCATCATTTACTTGGTTTTGTAGGTTAGATACCTAATTTTCCCGTATACTCCAGTAACCCATGATATTTTTTTTTTGCTATTTGATCAATTTCTCCAATGTTCAGTTACATCAGATAATATATCAATTTATGTGTGCTTTTAAGCTAGAGACCCCACCCCCACCCCAGTCTCTCTTACTGTTCTATTCTAGATGGATTCCTCTCCAGGCCCACTGCTCTGAAGCTTCTGTAGCAACCTGTTAGCCAATTTCTTGATTGCATCCCTCCTCTTTCCTAACACTGTTCTTCTTTTGTAGATCTCCTCTTAATCAGATACTGTGCCATATGAATTACTCCTCAAAGTTTTCTTTAATATCTTGTTTCTAATTTGTATCTCTGTGTCATTTTGTTCTACTTTCTGGGGTATTTATTCCCCCAGATCTTCTGGACCTTCTATCTGTTTCTTCTTCATTTCAATTATATTATTGATTTTTTTTAAGTTCTAAGACTTTTGATGGGGGTGGGGGGAGACACAGAGGTGCTTTATTCTTTTCCTTATAGTTTCTAGATCTATGTTCTACTATTAGTACAGCTTTATGTCTTATCTGGTTTATTATTTTAACACTTAATATTTTTATAATATTTTGTATCTAATCTCTCTCTCTCTCTCTCTCTCTCATTTGTGTTGGTCTCTTTTCTTTGGGAGGCTTTCCTAAGTATCTCAATAGTTTGGCTTCCACTTATAATTAAGCGTGAAGCCTACTTAAATTATCTGTAGTAGAGAAAGGGGAGTTGTCAATTCATCTCCTCTGAATAATGTTTGATGTCTAGTTCTACACTGGGGTTCCCTCAATGTCAAACTCTATAGATATGCCTCTGAGGCACCCCATTTCTTTAAAAAGAATGTTCTACTATCTGGCCTCATGAAATACATGCCCGGTTGTTGTCCTGAAAACAAGACAGGGAGAAAGCAGGCTGGAGATTTCTGACTTCTCAGGATTCAGGCTTTTATCTAATCCCTGTGGTATCAGCTTGGTGCCTTGCCCTTGCCTTTAGCTATACTTGAGTCCTAATTTTCAAGCATTTTAGTTGCTGTGCCTGGGTTTGTGACTAGGTCAATATGGGTGGGTAGCAGCTTGCCTGAACTGAGTGGAGAAAGGGAACTGTGCTGTCTACAGACTTTAACTTGCCTGCCTATCTCTAGTCCCATGCTCCCTGGTTGCTCCCTGTGCCAAGTATTTTAGGGTTTCTCCCAACCAAATTGCCCTAGCTTCACAGACATCAGCCTTCTGTAAACACTTAGACTATAATTCCCTTTGCTCGCATGTAGTTGCAACTCTTGAATATCTTTCCATTCTCCCAAAAATTTATTAAAACTTATGCTATCTTATGCCATTCTATTTTTCTTGATTTTTTGCAGTTTTTTAGAGTGTTTTAGGAGGAAATAAAATAAACACATATTTAATCCATTGGGTTTATAAAGAAATATACTTCAACACATTTGAAGGGGAGAAATGAAGATAGAATCTGACAAGAAAAAAATTTTCTCCATCCTCAGGCCCAAGAGAAACTGAGAAAATTAGGTCTAGCAATAATATTTAGAAAAATTATATTACAAATCAGCTCCTTTTTCACTCTGATTTATTTCCCAACATTTCTTTTTGAATATGAAATGAATTGCCTCACATTAAATTCAGGAAAAGTGGGGATGTTTGAGCACTAGCTGACAATAAAAAAAAAGAGTAAGACAAGATTATGTTTTATTTTACTAATTATGGACAAAGTATGTTTACATAAATATTCAGTATTTTGAATGCTTTTTATTTTCTGAAACTATTAAAATGTTAGCATTTGATATATGATGGATATAAAAATTGACTTTTATTTAAATCAATGCTTATATTGATTTATATAGAGTTATTTGTCAAATATTTATATAGAGTTATTTGTCAAAATTATAATAATTAAAATATTTTGGTATCTAGGTTTTAGAACCCAGATAAATCTTTGTAAGTTTCAAGAGTTTATAAATCTAAATTTTTAGAATTAAGGAAAGTCAGTTTTCATATGCTTTAATGCTTCAGAAAGAAATAAGCAATTTGCCATTTATATAAAACACTAACTTGTCTGAATCATAGGAATGGTACAGTATGGATCTGTCAGAAACCTAAGGTCATCTGGCTTAAAACAGCAGATACAAGTAATTATTGAAGCCATATAGTATTTTATGTCCATTGTACAGGTGATGCTCATGATATAGACAGCTTCTGTCATTGTAACATCGGGAACCCTGTCTTTTGCTCCCCTAGCCCAGTGCTCTTATATTTGGAAGGAAAACCTTCTGAGAATAACTTCTGCTCTGTTGTCAGTAGAACTAACATAAGTAAAAGTGGGACAGAATTGTTAGATTCCCTTAGAATACAAGAGTCTTAACCCAGTTGTTCACAGTGCCTGCATCAGCCTTGGACATCCCCTGCCGGGTAACACTTCTAGGTTAATCACTCCTCCTGCACATCTCCTGGCACCTCCCCCCAGGAGCCCTTTCCTTTCCAACTTGTAACTCATACAAGCCACGGTCAGTGTGTGATATTTAGATTGCTAGTTTTCAAAGACGTGGGCAAATATTACCTGGTTTGAAATTGAGATACCACAACTATTCCCTTTGATTTAAAACACACTTTAACCTGAGGTATCATGAGGCAAAAGGTTAGGCAGCAAGCTGCAGCCTCATGCAGTCCCCTTGCCATGACAGTCTCGTTCTTTGCCCTGATGTGGACCGATTTCAATATACTCTGCAGCTTGTAGGTAAACATAACATTCAGATTTGATTCCCGGGAGCTCTGGAAGCTACGGGAATAGTACTATCTCAAATAATGGATGCTAGGAATAGTTTCCTCTTTGAGGCTTCTATTTTAAAAATACTTTTTTTCTTCTGCAATAAAATTGGAGAATGTTCCTTTTGATGTATCTAGCTAAGTAGAAACAAATTATGTATCAATTACGTTTAAACTTTTTGTTTATTAAATTAAGTATTTACATCTGTATAAAAATATTTTATGACAATAATAGGTGAATGTGTGTTTGATGAGGTGGAAAAGTGAGGTGGAAAAGAAATCAAAGAACCTCAGGAATGGAAATTATACACTCAGCCTTTATGTAATTTTAGTATATGGTACAGAATATGTTTTTGCAATGTCCACTTATCATAATTACATATTGGAAATCTTAATTGTCTTATGCTTTTGCTCTCAGATATTTTTATTGTGTTTTTCTTATTCACATGTCTATACTTAACTATTTACTCAGAAATATAAGTGTTGCCATAGCCACGAATACTTCATACTTGGAAAACCAAAATAGGAAGAAAATACTAATTAACCCAGCACTGGTGGAATTTCTGGTGAAATGACATTAAACTAATGCAAACACTGTGATTTCATTTGCTGATTGACTAGTTAAATCCACACTCATGGGAGCGGTTTACCAAAATGTGTATTTAAACTGCCACGTGATATTTCTACCACAATAATGCCATCATCCTAATTCTTTCAGGTGGATGGGAAGGCTAGGGGCTGCTTTTCCTTCCCAGGGTGTGGCAAGCTGTGAAGCTTTCTGCTAATTAAAAAAAAAGAAAAAGAAAAACATCTGTTTTAAATCTAGGGCTCTTCAGCAAGCAGGGCGCTCATGCTTCTCCACAGTGAGACAAGCTTAGAAGGGAGAAAACGGGAGATTTTAACACTGCTATTGCCTTTCTACTTTCCACTGTTTCTGTTATTAATTGCTGAACTTTATGCTTAAACTTTAGTTTCTTCTTAGTTTTTCTTTTTTAATTTTTTAAAAAAAATCAGTACAGAGGTAGAAAAAGATTCAAGTCATACATGGTCACTCAATTTTTTGTTGTTTTAGTTTTAATCTTGTGAGGAAAATTGAGAAATTAAGAGCCCAGAATATCTCTACACTGAATACGTTCTCTTGCGCATTATACAGAATCATTCTTTAGTCTGAGAAAGAATGGGGCTAGCTATATATATATATTCACTGTGGTACGTAATACTTTAATTTATACGAATTTTTCACAAAATATTTGTAACTTTTTAAAAATAATAAAGTACCAAGCTACTTATTAGATAGTAACAAAGGAAGAAATAAATTAGAGGGGAACAATTCAGAAAGAATAGGAATGAAAGAAAGAAGCAACTAAAAGAAAGCACATTTCCATGGAATAATTACTTTCATGTGGTATGAATTTTGGTGAAAATAAATAGATAAAAGTAAATTATGCAAAAAAAACAACCAACTGTTAGGTAAACTTTTCCACAGACAGAGGGAGAGACACTACTATTAATCAAGAGAAAAATATCTATGTATTTAACCATTTATTTATTTTTTATTTCTCACCTTTCTTCATAAATTTCAGAAAGGTATACTTATAGCTGGATATTGAAAACCGTATCCAAAGACATAGGTTTTTGTTTTCTTTTTTCTCATCACTGCATGGGAGTGGTTTTGAAATACCAGTCAATATTTCAATATCAACAACAGGACATGTTTCATCAATGTTTTAAATCTCTCACCAAACACCACTACTGAACAGGAAATGAGTGCTTTGGTTGAGCAGGTCCAGAGGAAAATCGTATAAATTACACACTTGCACATCAATTAAGAGCAGTTAGACGTTATTTGTGTAAATGGCTTCCATACCACTAGGTTCTGAATGAGGGAGTTGTTTGGATTTATCAATGATACTCAGTCACCTGCCCCTTAATTACAAACTGCTCTTCAAACCTATAGTTAGGCGTATTAAAGTGAATGTTCCCGACATCTGAATCATGGTGTGGAGTTGTTTGAATCACCAGGTTAAAAGGGAATTCATTATACAGATTTCAGGGGCTGATGTAGTGATCACTTTCTCAATTTACTACTGTTGTACTGAATAAGTCAAGACATACCTGAATAGCTTTTCATGAAATGGTTGAAGTTAATTTAATTATTCTTCCCCATCACCATGCATCTCCTTTATGCCCTCTTCCATCTCCACCCACCTCTTCCAACCCCACAATCGCCACAGTTGTTCCTGTCCATAAGTTCTCTCTCTCCTTTTTTGTTTTTGCTCAATCCCTTCACTCCCCCAACCACCATCACCCCAACCTAGAGCTGTCTGCCTGCTCTCTATTTTTGAATCTGTCTCTATTTTGCATGGTAGTTCAGTTTGTACGTTAAATCCACATATGAGTGAAATCATATGGTACTTGTCTTTCTCTGATTGGCTTATTTCATTTAGCATAATGTTCTTCAGGTTCATCCATGCCATCATAAAGGATAAAATTTTATTCCTTTCTATAGCCAAGTAGTATTCCATTGTGTAAATGTATCACAGCTTTTTTATTCACTCTTCTGCTGGTGGACACGGGCTGTTTCCAAACCGTGGCTATTGCAAATGACACTGAATGAACACAGGAGTACATATATTCTTTCAAATTAATGTTTCTAGTTTCTTCAGATAAATTCCCAGAAGAGGAATCACTGGGTCATAAGGCCGTTCCATTTTAAAATTTTTAAGGTAACTCATACTGTTTTCCACACTGGCTGTACCAATCGCATTCCCACAACAGTGCATGAGTTTCCTTTCCCCACATCCTTGCCAGCACTTGTTGTTTGTTGATTTGTTGATGATAACCATTCTGACAGGTGTGAGGTGATATCTTATTGTGGTTTTAATTTGCATTTCTCTGATGATTAGTGACATTGAGCATCTTTTCATATGTCTATTGGCCAACTGTATGTCCTCTTTGGAGAAGTGTCTATTTAGGTCCTTTGCCCATTTTTTGATTGGATTGTTTATCTTCCTTTTGTTAAGTTGTATGAGTTCTTTAAATATTTTGGAATTGAATCCCTTATCATATGTATCATTGGCAAAAATGTTCTTCCATTCAGTGGTTTATCTTTTCATTTTGTTGATGATTTCCTTTGCTGTACAAAACCTCTTTATTTTGATGTAGTCCCATTTGCTTATTCTTTCTTTTGTTTCCCTTGCCCTAGGAGGTTTACA
>NW_005364596.1:0-4481 GCF_000412655.1 Myotis brandtii | reverse complement strand
TAAATTTTCGTCTAAGATTTTTATTATTTTGTGTCTGAGGTTAACTTAAAATGAATATTCCCTTTTAAAAGTTAAAATGAAACTGACATTATTCTTGGTCTTTTCTAGATTAATTTGCTGAGTTAATAGTATTATGGTATATGATCCCTTGGGTAACACATCTGGAATAAAACAACTCCATGTATCATGATAATTTTTGAAAGATGTTATTAATTCTGAAACATAGCACATAAAACAGTTCTTAGTCTTCAAGAGTCAGAAACATAAAATGTGTCACACTGCTGAGAAACATTCTTGCCTAGGATTTTCAGGACTTATCTGCAGAGCTTTGATGAGAGAAAATATGTGATAGTGAGTTAATACAAGAATGCAAAATGATTTGGAAAACTTGTCTCAATGTGTAGAAAAATCCAGGTTCTGTATAGAATGCAAACCAAAACATATCCCCCTTTTTATTCATCCTGTGCTTGTCCCCACCCAAGAGATATTGAAATCTGTAGGTCATGCTTCTCAAAAAAATGGAAAACTAGCCAGAGCATATATATTAATCCTTTAAACTCAGTTATATAGAATCTTTAACTTAATAATATTTTGTTTGTTTCTTGTGATTCTCTTTTTATGCTAATGAAATCAATGTGTGACATAAATAAAGCATTCATCACCAAATTTCTTAAACAGAGGGAATAAATTTACCCAGTGATCTCATGTGTCTCTCTACTCTTGCTACTCCCTCAAATGCTTTAAGTTTCTATTCACAAATACAAGAAAATTAAAATCAGAGTATACTATACATATATTTATAAAAATTCTAAAATTAAATATATTAAGTAATTATGTAATATTGACATATTGTGTGATAAACATTGTTTCTAAATCTGCTTCACATTACAAGTCCGGTAGAAACTGCGATTCAGAGGGTACACCAAGAACCTGGAACAGGATCGTATCAAAATGGAAGTTTTCATGATGAGAACTTCATGGAAAAGAAGACTTTTTCCCTGATAGCTGGAGGAAATAACAAGGTTACATTGCAACTGCATTTGCATGCAAATCAAATTCAATGGTTATCTGAAAGAAACCATTTAGAAAATGTTCATACCTTAATTTCAAAATTGTAATTCTGAAAATTTAGAACAACTAAATGCAATGGAATGGCTAGTTGACTCCTAAAGTTTGGCCCACTTCTTTTTTGTATAACTTATTTAGATGGAAGAAGATTTGACTTTGGGTGATGTGCATACAATGCAATATATAGATGATGTATCATAGAACTGTACCCTTGAAACCTATATGATCTTATTAACCAATGCCACCCCAATTAATTTAATTTAAGAAATAAAAAAATATAAACACAGATTAGATCGATGCTTTCTAAAAATAATTTCCAAGTATAAAACTACTCAAGTAAAATATATCATTGGGAAGAGCAAAGTAGCAAAATAAAAATTCTCAGATTAAAGTTTTTTTCTCACATCTTGCAGCATGCCAGGTAAAAAAGATTTTCATAAAATATTAAAAATAAGAGAAAATATATCATAAAACCTTAATAAATACTGTACATATTATTTTTTTCAAGATTGATGTTAGATGTTATCCATTAAAATTTTCTCACCTATCTGACATATTCAATGGTACATTTTTGTTGTTGTTGTTGTTAATCCTCACCCAAAGATATTTTTCTGATTTTTAGAGAGAGTGGAAGGGAGGAGGAGAGACAGAGAGAGAGAAACATTGATGTGAGAGAAACACATTGATTGGTTGCCTCCCACATGCACTTGACCAGGGCTGGGGATCTGGCCTACAACCATGGTACATGCCCTTGACCAGATTTGAACCCTGGGCCCTTCAGCCTGTGGGCTAATGCTCTGTCCATTGAGCCAAACTGGCTAAGGCATCCAATGGTACATATTTTTTAAATATGTTTTTATTGTTTTTAGAGAGAGGAAGAGGGAGATAAAAACATCAATGATAAGAGAGAATCATGGATCAGCTGGCTGCCTCCTGCACACCCCCTACTGGGGATCAAACCTATTGATGTTTCTCTCTCTCCTTCTCCATTTCTCTCTGAAATAAATACAAATATTTTTTTAAAAAGACATTTTGGTTGTTTCCATGTCTTGGCCACCATGAAAAATGCTGCAATAAACATAGAACTTCTAAAATATAAATTTTTATGAGTAAGAAAATACGTATTTCAAATAAGCTTCTGAACTATAACATTTCATCATGGAAAATATGAGAGAACATATCTCTACCCTTTTAGTTATAGCTAAACGTGTTCAAAATGTCTCTCAGTCTTGAGTTAGAACATTATAGCAGTAAAAGCATCATTTTTTTAATTTTTAAATTTAATTTTTAAATGTAAACAAACTGAAATCTTTGGGAAGAGGTATTTAATATTTTGCAAGCATGTTTTTAAAAATAGGATAAAAGGTGTATACTCTAAAAGGTTTTTATCTTTGCAATAATTCTATTTAACTAGGAGTTGGCTTTCTACTCTGACTCTTCATTGACTCTACCCATCTTTAAAATGCTAGTTCCATTTTCCAAACTATACCTTTAAATGGTTTTCTCTTTTATTATTGATCTTGATATCCCAGAAGTTCCACCACACCCCTCCTAACATCTATTCCTTCTTCTACTCTTAAATATACTCATACATTTTTTTCCTATTTTGGAGATAAAAATAATAAGATTTAATTTAATGTCCAATGGTATTAAGATATTTAAAATATTTATCCTGGAAAGTAGTATGTGTATCCATTATTCGATTAAAAAATAGATCCAGCAAAGAGTATGGTATTGAAGGAAGGGAAGGAAGGGTATAGAGAGGGAAGGGGGAAGAAGGGAGGGAGGAAGAGAGAGAGAGAGAGAGGTGATAACCAGTAATTATTAATTACTAGAGGCCCAATGCAGGAAATTCGTGCAAGAGTAGGCCCTTGCAGTTGCCGCTGTCTCAGCCCTCGTCACCCCCCTACCCCCACCCACTGGTCATTCCGGAAGGTTGTTCCGCCTTCTGGTCTAATTAGCATATTACCTCTTTATTATATAGGATACCTTTGTGGCATTCTAATTTTTCTGGTGGAGTCTTGTAAATTTGTCTCTGTGGCTGCCAAGGAAAGTTCAGGTGAAAACAAAGGCAGCTTGATCCCACAATTCATTTGAAGGATTACAGGACATATTAGGAAAGGAGAGAAGTATTTGGCATGTATGAACACATAAGAATTTATTAAAGTATCTCCAATTACTTCTTTAAGAAAAAAAAAGGATGAAGAAAAAAACAAGAAATTTACAGAGATTGTGTTAAGAAACCCTAGATTCAATGTTGAACTATAGATATTTGGTTTTCATCTCTGTTTTAAGTGAATAGAAGTAAAGCAAAAACAAAATACTATATTTGAAATATACCTTTTATAATAATTTTTACAAAACTTGACAGTAGAGAAGTTTTACAGAGCCTTAAGATTAAAGAGATATTATCCAAATGCTTTTGAATTTCAGAATATCAAAATATCTCCAAATAATCATCATAAAAATAGGGCACAATTTAAAAAACCCATTTCTTTACTGTAGAATAAATTAATATCATGAATTTGTACCTGCTTTATCTTAATGAACGATATGCTTTGTTGAAAATATATAAGAAAATGTACTTTTTATTCATAAAAATTTAACATTTCACTAAAAAACTCATATGCCCATGAAGAAACCCACAATATAATTAAAAGAAAAAAATATAAATAGTAGAAATTGCTTCTTCCTATTTGTTAAAAAACAAATATGTATATGATCAAAGATTCATATACTTCCTAAAGTCTCACTTTTCACAGTAGGTATGTTTTAAAAATACTTGTATAAATTTAATATGTCTAACTTAAATAATGTTTTAAAAGCAGAAGATGAGATTAGCATTTAAAAACCCTCAAATAATTCTTTCCAAAATGTGAAAATCCTTTACAAAGGAAATAATTTTCCATGAATTATATGCTTTTTAAATTTGGATTTTATCAGTTTCATAATATATAATTAAAGATAAGTAGGTTATATAATTTATCTCTATGTCACTAGTATTTCCATAAGCCCTGAATCAGGTTTTATGTGTTACATCTTTACTTAAGTTTGAAATTACTTAGGAGGTTAAAAAGACAACAGCATTGAAGATATTAAGAATGAGAAGTAGAGGCGCGCAGGCGCTGGCTGGGGCCCGGACCGGGGGCGGGCTTGAAGACGCGTCGTTGGGTTTTGGACGCAGGGACAGAGCTCGCTGGGTTCATCCGTCAAGCGCAAAGCTTTTGTCCGGCTCCCGGCCGAGAACGAGGCCCGCGAGATTCCCAATGGTGTCCATGACTTTCAAGCGGAGCCGCAGCGACCGGTTCTACAGCACCCGGTGCTGCGGCTGTTGCCATGTCCGCACCGGGACGATCATCCTGGGGACCTGGTACATGGTGGTAAACCTGTTGATGGCAATTTTGCTGACTGTG
>NW_005364595.1:0-870 GCF_000412655.1 Myotis brandtii | reverse complement strand
TAAAGGGTCCCAGGTTTGATTCTGGTCAAGGGCACACTTGTCTCGATTACACACATGCAGGAGGTAACCTATCCATGGTTTCTTTCACATTAATGCTTGCCTCGCTCTCTGTCTCTCCCCTTCCCTTCCACTCTCTCAATGAAAAAATGTCTTCCATTGAGGGTGAACAAATTAACAACAACAACAACAACAACAACAACAACAAACAATGGAAGGAGCTTCCTAGTCTGCCTGAAGTGCCAGAGAAGGCCAACCCCGGCAGCAATAGTGAGTGACAGTGTCTCCCACTTAGTGACCCAGAGCATGCCCACCCAGGGGAGCAGCCAGCACTGCCCAAGGACAGCCCGGAGGCAGAGACCTCAGCCCTGGACATGCTCACCAAGAAGCTGCTGCCCAGTGGGCGCATCACCAAGACTGTCTCTCATCCCCTCCACCAAGGCCAAGGGGAAGCATCCCAGCCACCATGGCTGGGGCAGGTACCTGAAGGAGTGGCAGACGGCACAGCCACAGAACAAGCAGGCCAAGAGCCCAGACAGTGAGCGTGGCCAGACCCAGGGAGCCAGCTGCAGATCCCCAGGAAGACCACGTACAACCAGCTGAACCACATCCTCATCTCTGATGACCAGCTGCCGGAGAATATCATTCTTGTCAACACCTCCAACGGGCAGGAGCAGTTCCCATGGGACATCCTGTGGGGGCACACGCTGCCTTGCTGTGAACCTACTCCACGGCTGACGTCCAGGTGGCCTTCAGCTCCATCATCTGGCGGGTACAGAGATACTGTAACTGTAATTCCCAGCCCCCAAAGCCGGTGAAGATCCTGGTGGCAGGGACACAGCACTACTTCAGCGCTGTGCTGCGGGTCTTCCT
>NW_005364594.1:0-841 GCF_000412655.1 Myotis brandtii | reverse complement strand
TTGCAATATGTTTAGTGTTATTTTAGCCAATGATGGGCGTCTTTTATCTTCTCATTATCCAATACCCCAAATGATGTGCGTTTGTTACACATCTCTTTTCCAAGCTCTTTTAAAGATTTGTTTCACATTTGATTATAATAATAAATGCATGTAGGTGCTGTGGTAACCAATGTGGAAGGCAGATGCTTATTTGGGCTTTTTCTTTTTTAATCACTTCACTTTTCAGCTTATACCTCTCTGCCTTTCCCCCTAGCTAGGTACCAACACCTTAGAAATATTAAAAAGAACTGGGTATTAACTATCATAAATAATTATTAGTGTTGGGAGTTTGTGATATAAAATATATGAAGAATATCCTTTCTTTGAGATATGTTATGAATTTTAAGGGTGTGTTAGGACCACTACAATTTGTTTTACATTTAGTTTAGGGGTAAAGATAAGCAGACAGACTTATATAGTTTAGACAAAATTCCAAGTAAACAGATTTTCATTGACTTATTCATTTCTACTTTTCTTTATACATAAAAATTTTCTCAAAAAGTTGCACAAAAATAGACTTAAGAAACATAAAAATGATAATATAAAGGCCTTATTTGAAAATCCTAACCATAACAAACTAAATGTAAATAATTAATAAAAATTAGTAAAATTTAAAAATGCATGGTATATTAACTGAATTTAAGTAATCATCCATTTGTTAGCTATGATAACTGCACTGTAAATTAAAGATGTGCATTTGTAATTTATTTTTAGGTAAAGATGAAGCAGAAGAATTCTGATTAATGATAATTAATATTTACTTATTACAATATAATTATAATAATCTTTATTTTATTGGTAA
>NW_005364593.1:0-232 GCF_000412655.1 Myotis brandtii | reverse complement strand
GCTTCTAGATAAGATTTTATTTTATTATTTCATTATTTTTATTTTTTATTGAATTAATTACGGTGACATTGGTTGATACAATTATATAGGTTTCAGCATGTACAATTCTATAATACATCAACTGTGTAATGTATTGTGTGTTCACCACCCCAAGACAAATCTCCTTCCATCATCATTTATTCCCCCTTTACCCTTTTCTACCTCCTCCCACCTCCTTCCCCTCTGGTAATCA
>NW_005364592.1:0-777 GCF_000412655.1 Myotis brandtii | reverse complement strand
AACACAGAAAAGACCCAGTGCCCATCTGTGTTTCTGTATCATCACCAGAAATAATCCCCCGTTTGAGGCCTGTGGGGCTCTCTGTGTGGTGGTGACGGACCAAAGACCAAATTGTAGCAAGGGCAAATGCTGGAGCTAGAGGGTCATCCTCTCAGGAGGCCATGTGCCTCAATCAGCCTTGCTGTAGCAAGCGGGATCCACAGGCCAGTATATTCCACCTCCCCTGAGAGCTAGTGAGTTGCAGAGTCTCTGGTCCACCGCACACCTGCCGAGTCAGAATCTGCATTTTAACAAGATGTGGAGACCCTCCCATCATAGGGTCTCATCCTGGCATCCATGTAGCTGGGAAGTTGCTGAAGCAGCCTTTCCAAAATGTCAACTGTGCATCCCAATCCTTACAAAGTTTCACAGGAGATCTAATGCAGAGCCGGGGCATCTCTGTGACAATTTTCCTGAGCTGGCTTTGTGCTGGGCTGCATATCTGGGGCTTTGTCCAGATGGGTCAGGCTGTGCTGTCTGTTCAGATAGGAAGGTACTGACATCAGGCCAGGCCTTGAGATATGGTCTCATGGCCCCTTCCCAGCACACAGGTCTTCTTTCTCAGAAGGCCCGGAAGTCTCATTCCAAATTTGGGAGACAAAGGACTGGAAAAAGTATAAATAAAGAGAGTTTCCTCCATATTGGGGGGCCCAGAATTTGAAAGACATATTTTTTCTCTGGGCCTCCACAGAATTTAATATTAAAATGTAACTCTTGCAGTCAGCGCTGCAGTTTGGC
>NW_005364591.1:2047-2259 GCF_000412655.1 Myotis brandtii | reverse complement strand
ATTTTTGTGCACCGGGCCTCTAGTTGTTGTATAAAAAGGCATAGATGTCTAGGTGTTAATTTTGTATTCTGCTACCTTGCCAAATTTATTTCTTAAGCCTAGAAGTTCTTTGATGGAGTCTTTTGAGTTTTCTATGTACAAAACCATGTCATCTGCAAATAATGACAGTTTTACTTCTACTTTTCCAATTTGGATGCCTTTTTTTCTTCTTA
>NW_005364591.1:0-597 GCF_000412655.1 Myotis brandtii | reverse complement strand
GCCTTGAAGAAGCTCGGCTGAGTCATCACCAGGGAGGCCTCCGCGAGCCAGGCGCAGCCACCCCAGCGGCGGGAAGGCAGGAACTCCCTATTATGTGATTTTTATCTCTCAGTTTCTTTATGTGATGTATCATGTTTATTGATTTGTAGATATTGTACCATCCTTGCATCCCCAGAATAAATCCCACTTGGTCATGGTGTATGATCTTTCTAATGTAGTTCTGGATCTGATTTGCTAGAATTTTGTTGAGGATTCCAGCATCTATGTTCATTAGAGAAATTAGCCTGCAATTCTCTTTCTTTGTAGTGTCTTTATCTCATTTTGGTATTAAGGTAATGCTGGCTTCATAGAATGAGCTTGGAAGTGTGCCTTTGTTTTAAATTTTTTGGAATAATATGAGGAGGATTGGTGTTATTTTTTCTTTGAATGTTTGGTAAAACTCCCCTTTGAAGCTGTTTGGCCCAGGGCTTTTGTTTGCTGGAAGTTTTTTTATGGCTGCTTCAATTTCCTCCTTTTTAAATTCTTGATTGAGTTTTAGAAGGTCATATTTTTTCTAGCACTATGTCCATTTCTTCTAGGTTGACCAGTTTGTTGGAA
>NW_005364590.1:0-203 GCF_000412655.1 Myotis brandtii | reverse complement strand
GGGACTCAGTCATGTAAACAGGGAGATCTGTCTATTCATCTATCTGGTCACTAACAGATACACACACACACACACACACACACACACATTTTACTATAAATACCCTAAGAACCTTGCTATCAGCCATAACATCTTTGGTTGCAAAGAACGGCTCTCTTAATTAATCGTGCTTTAGAGTAAGACTAGATGTCAGGGGTAAGGAA
>NW_005364589.1:0-1405 GCF_000412655.1 Myotis brandtii | reverse complement strand
AACATTCCTTCTCTCTTACACATAAGCAATCCAATTTCAGTAACTGCATGGAGGATCTCCTGTGCCTTTCTTACACAAAACAATATTGGGGGGTCACCAATCTTAATACATTGACCCCTTGATCTAAAAGCCATAAGCTGACAGCATCTTTTGCCTGAAGGTGGGGCTGGGGAGGTTGATGGTTGACTTCATGTGTCAACTTGACTGGGCCATAAAATGCCCAGTATAGTATCTGGTTAAACATTATTTCTGGGTGTATTTTCAGGGTGTTTCCACAAGAGATTAACATTTGAATTGAAGGGCTGAGTAAAGTAGATGGCCCTCCCCAGTGTTGGTGAGCATCATCCAATTAGTTGAGGGGCTAAATAGAAAACGGTGGAGGAAGGTTGCTTTCTGCTAGACTACTGAGCTGGGACATTGATCTTCTGCCCTTGGTGCTCCTGGTTCTGACATCAGACTTTGACTGAAATCTACACCATTGGCTCTCTGACTGTCAGACTTTTAAACGACTGGTTTTTCTGGGTCTCCAACTTGCAGAAACAGATCATGAAACTTCTCAGGCTCCATAACTGCTTGAGCCAATCTATACTAATAAAAGGGTAATATACTAATTAGACCAGATAGACCGGACAAAATTCTGGACGTCTTTCCTGACAAAGCTGGGGCCCGGGCGGCACCGCCTGGGGTCCCGGGTGCCTGCAGCCGGTCAGCGGGAGGGAAGCCAGGGTCCTGTTTGCTTGCGGCCAGCCAGAAGAGGGAAGCCTAGGTCACGGGTGCGAGGGCCAAGGCAGAGGCGGTTAGGGGTGATTAGGCAGGCAGGCAAGCGGTTAGGGGCGATAAGGCAGGCAGGCGAGTAGTTAGGAGCCAGCGGTCCCGGATTGCGAGAGGGATGTGCAACTGTCAGTTGCAGGATCAGGCCTAAACCAGCAGTCAGACATCCCACGAGGGATGTGAGAGGGTACAGGCCGGGGTGAGGGACACCACGCCCCCATGCATGAATTTTGTGCACCGGGCCTCTAGTCTATATATATAAAACACTAATATGCAAATAGACTGAAAGGCGGAACAATCAAACAACCGGTTGCTATGACATGCACTGACCACCAGGGGTGCAGGCAGAACATGGCAGGCGTCAGCAGCAGGTGGCAGAGCGTGGAACATGATGGGCGTTGGCTGTGGTGGGATGGTGGAGCAGGTGAGTGGGGATGCCAGACTAAGGCGGGGCACAGGTTGCTGCCATGGGGGTGAGCCTCCGGTGGTTACTGAAAATTCTTTGCTCCCGTGTGCCATGGTCCCACTGGGCGCTCGCACCTGCTGCCGGCGCCAGAGCTGCTGCTTGCACCCACTGCCAGCGCCCTGTGCCGGCCCTGGTCAGTTGGCGCTGTCAGCGGGTGCGAGTGGCGGC
>NW_005364588.1:502-818 GCF_000412655.1 Myotis brandtii | reverse complement strand
GTGGTGGGAGTCCAGAGTAAATAAGATGTAGTTCTGGATAGAGAAATGGGCTTTAACATATTTGAAAGAAATGTGTAGAATATAAGAATGAAGAAAAACAAATGTAAGAACATTAGAACACTAGAACACTAAAATTACAGTCACATGTTGCTTAATGACAAGGATATGTTACGAGAAATGCTTCACTAGGCAATTTTGTCATTGTGCAAACATCAAAGCTTGCACTTACACAAACCTAGATGGGTTATACACCTGGGCTATATGGTGTAGCCTACAGCTTGGAAGCTACATTCCAGCAGGTTACTGTACTGAATAC
>NW_005364588.1:0-295 GCF_000412655.1 Myotis brandtii | reverse complement strand
GACCCTTTCACAGGGGTCGCCTAAGACCATCGGAAAACACATATATAATTACATATTGTTTTTGTGATTAATCACTATGCTTTAATTATGTTCAATTTGTAACAATGAAATTGGGGGTCACCACAACATGAGGAACTGTATTAAAGGGTCGCTGCATTAGGAAGGTTGAGAACCACTGGCCTAGAACATTAGTATACACCACTGTACAATTTATTAACACTGTATGTCCATGGTGGTTTGCTTCTTTTTTCTCTTTTATTTTTTCTTTTTTTATATATTTTTTATTCATCATCTA
>NW_005364587.1:0-564 GCF_000412655.1 Myotis brandtii | reverse complement strand
CATTAGGGCAAATGCAGCTGCCTAAATAGGTGAAATGTTCTACTTGATCGAGATTCAAGATTCAAGATTTATTACACGGGTTAAAGGCTTGCGCCCAAGAATCCCGGATCAAAGCATTTTCATAATTTTCATCAAATAGGTGTACAGATGGTTACACAGCAGATGAAAGCAGTACATAATGAATGTCGAATGTTTTACATAACGATTGTTAAGACAGATATATCCCAGAAATTTGTGTGGTTCACAATTCAGTACGTCCTCATGTCTGATCCTCCATGTTAACTACTTCTATATATTGCGAGGGCAGTTTCCGTGAGAAGGCTTCGTCTGAAAAGAACTCAAACAGAACATAGTGTAGTGCTAGAATATAGCATCACCATTAACATCCTGAATTTAAATGGTTACTAAGTTTTATGCCCAAAAAATTATCTAAAAGGGTCTTAAATGAGTCAAAAGAGGAGGCGTCGCTTATAGCAGAAGGTAGGTTATTCCAGTGGTTGACGATCCGACAAGAGAAAAAGTTTTGTCTTATTTGGGTACGAAAACGCGGCTTGAATATTTTCT
>NW_005364586.1:0-819 GCF_000412655.1 Myotis brandtii | reverse complement strand
AAAATTAGGAATTATGATAGTGCCTAGTTTCTGGGATGTGATGGGGATTAGGCATGACAATCCTCGTACAGCCTTACAGAGTGCCTGGCACTGAGTGGGCACTCAACAAACACTAGCTATAATCAGTGTCAACATATGAACCCATTAGTACTTGGTCATCTCACAATATGCACTAGTTTCCTGGTGTAGTTGGGTTCTGAAAGAATGGAGAGGAGTCAGACCATGGAGGACAGGCATGGGGGAGGTACCATGGGTTAGTGCCTCATGGAATCAGGCTGGGACAGTAACACCATCTCTTTCTCAAATAAGAACTACTTCTTTCAGAAGCATTCTTTCCTTCCCTCTTCCCCTTCTCCTGTCCCTGTCAGTCCCATAGGACTGAGCCTGGTCCTATACCTGCCACTAAGCAGCAGAGGCCAGCGGTCAGAGTGATGCTCTGTGAACAGGGCAGCCCAGTGCCCCAACCTGAGCTGTTCCACCACTTGCCTGACATTAGAGGACAAGTGACAATTCGCTTCTAGTTGTGCTACCTAAACATAGGGCAGGCAGGATGTCCGAGAAGTCACATTGTTTAACCTTGGATATGACAAGAAGAGGGCAAAGGTCAGTCTCCTTTGGTTGTGACCACAGTTCAGTGTGGGCACAAGCTTGTGATACTGTTAATACCGTATGCACCATGCAAACAAAACACTGTGCCCTGGGACTTGGCATTTCCTAGGAGGTGTTTTACCTGGCTGCCCAACGTGAATGGGGTCACCTATTTTAACAAAGGAAATGGACTGTGTGCTCCTCCAGACTAGAAATTCTATCATTCCCTCT
>NW_005364585.1:0-570 GCF_000412655.1 Myotis brandtii | reverse complement strand
GCATGTGGGCGGACTCGCCTGGAGACGGATAGAGGAGTGGTGTCTCTGTTCTTAGACCATCTATGTGTGTTCTGATGGTCTTTGGCAACCCCTGTGAAAAGGTCACTCGGCCCCAAAAGGGGTCTCCACCCACAAGTTGAGAACCTCTGCCCTTGAGGCACGAGAGTGGATGAGGGAGACAAACTGGACATTATTGCTGATGTCCAACTATTTATTTACAACTTATATCTAAAAGGCACTTCAAGATGTCCTAAGATCCTTGATCCCCACCAAACTTCTGACCTCATTGTGCTCCTCCAGAATTTTCCTGATTCTCTTTCTCTGTCTCCCACACCCCACATCCAATCTTTCAGAAAATCCTCTTGAATCCATGCTTTCAACAAATACAGAAACTGACCCCTTCCTCCCACACTAGTCTGACCACCCTCACCTGTCACCTGGATGACTGCACTTGCCTCCTCACCGGGCTCCCTGTCCTCCACGTAGCAGCCACACAGGTGCTTAGGAATGTAGGCTAAGGTGAACATCCTGATTTCTTTCTTGAGCAAGTTTTTCTGTCTGAATCTATGG
>NW_005364584.1:0-1047 GCF_000412655.1 Myotis brandtii | reverse complement strand
AAAAAACAATGAAGAAAAATGTTTTTCCAAAATTCCCAGGGAAGCTAAATTTAAATTCATGCCAAAGGCCTTAACTGCAATGGAGAAGATGTTTTTAATTTTGATGGGATTTTGTTTTGTTACTTGGTTGGTTGAGTTTGGGACTTTTTTTCTTTAACTAGATGGATGTAAGAATATGACAGGAATATTTCTATTCATAATGGTACCTTTAAGAAATATACTTTTTCCCCTCTTCTATGGGAATCAAAACCAAATCAAAAAATCAAAATTGTTGTTGGTATTAAACTAGGTTTTTTTATTAGCCTGAATATTTCATCCATAGCATCTTAAAGTCACAGTACCTCTATTCTAAGCATCAAAATTGTGGGATCCTTTTATATCTTATACCTCAAGAAATTCTAAGTACTCTGCTCACACCATAAAATATTGGAGGGGTCAAGCTGGAGCTGATCATTTCAGTGATGTAAGAAACTGTGCTCCTGGATCATTGTTTGCTGAACTTCAGTTCTTGCAGAAATGTCATTCACCACACTCTGGTCTTCCCCTCCCTCACTTTAGTTTAATTGCAGGTTAAAACACATGAGACATGGGGTTAGTGGGGAGAGGAGAAAAAGTACCAGCTGAATACATAGCAGTGTCCCATACCTTTCTTTAAAATGAGGACAAAATCCACAGGTCACAAAAGTCTCAATTCAAACAGTACTTACAAGATATTCCAGTGTAGCAATCTGGGTCCAATCAGAAGACAAGAACCCACACAGTAGATTATAAACAAGAAGTCTAACATAAAGAATAATAACTCTTTAAAAAATAATTACAAGCAAATTCTCTATGCTGAAAGAATTAAAGAGTATCTAAATAAATGGAGAGATATACCATGTTCAAGATTGAAAGACTTGGTATCCTTAAGTGGTCAATTTTCCCCAAATCAATCTATAGTGCAACACAGTGTAGATGGAAAACCCAGGAAGTTTTTGTATAAATTGATCAGTTGATTCCAAAATTTATATGGAAAGTCAAAAGGCTTAAAATAGCTAAAACAAGATT
>NW_005364583.1:0-654 GCF_000412655.1 Myotis brandtii | reverse complement strand
TGAAAGCAGACATCCTTGTCTTGGTCCTGATCTTAAGGGAAACACTTGTAGTTTTTGCCAATAAATATGACGTTGGCTGTAGGTTTGCCATATATGGCTTTTATTATGCTGAGATATGTTCCCTCTATTCTTATTTTGTTGAGAGATTTTTTGTTTATTTTTTTTTAATCATAGATGGGTGCTGGATTTTACCAAATGTTTTTTCAGCATCTATTGATCTGATCATGTGATTTTTACCTTTAAATTTGTTTATGTGATGTATCATGTTTATTGATTTGCAGGTATTGCATCAACCTTGCATACCCAGAATAAAGCCCACTTGATCATGGAGTATGATCTTTTTAATGTATTGCTGGATCTGGTTTACTAATATTTTGTTGAAGATTTTAGAATTTATGTTCATCAGGGATAAGATTTCAATGTTATGCAATGCCTAGACATGCATTGGGGACAAAAATGATTGCTTATCACTATAATTTCATAAACAACTTAATCTAGCCTCTGGAAGGAATGATTAAAAACCCAGTCCAATACTCCTTGGCTGACCTCATTTTGAGACTTAGCACCCCAGGTTTGTGGAATTCAGATTTTAAGGAGGAAGGATTAATGAACATTGCTGTTGACTATTTAAAAGAATATAGCATAGAACAGAGA
>NW_005364582.1:0-565 GCF_000412655.1 Myotis brandtii | reverse complement strand
ACAACAAAATAGCATATATATCAAATTGCATATATATTAATATATGTGTAACTATTGAAAAAATTGCATTATTAACTGGTACACCTAGTATCAAAAGATTTCTCAACAGAACTACATCAGGCTAAAAAGGAATGGAAGGAAGTGTACAAAGTGATGCAAAGCAAGGAATTGAATCCAAGAATACTCTGTCCACCAAGGGTATCATTCAGAATTGAAGATGAAATCAGGAGCTTTACAGATAAAACAAAAGGCTAAGAGAGTTTATCACTACTAAGCCAGCAATGCAAGAAATGCTGAAGGGACTGTTATAAAAAGAAGAAAAAGAAAAGGGAAGAAGGAACACAGGCACAAAAAATAGAAGTGGCTACAAACAAGTACCTATCAATAATAACTTTAAACATAAATGACCTAAATGCTCCAATCAAAAGACATCAAGTGGCTGAATGTATAAGAAAACGTGACCCATATATATGCTCTCTACAAGATACCCACCTCAGAACAAGGGACTCAAAATGAGTGAAACTGAATGGATGGAAAAATAACTTTCAGGCAAATGGAAATGAAA
>NW_005364581.1:0-737 GCF_000412655.1 Myotis brandtii | reverse complement strand
GCAAAGTTGCTGCTGAGAAATCAGCTGACAGTCTTACGGGCACTTAATTGTAGGTAACTAACTGCTCTCCACTCTCCTGCCCAAAGCAGCTGCTCCTCCTCTCCTGAACCTGCCCGTGCTCTGTGGCCATGCTTGTGGCAGGCACCTAGAGGGACAGTTGGTGTCTGCTTCAGAGAACATGAGCACAGAAGGCAGGCGGGACACGTCTTTGCACTGTTTGCTGCTCTTGGGGTTGAAGTCACACAGCTGGGCCACGTTCTCCCACTCTGTGCCTGGGGTTTCCTCCTCAGATGCTCTGCAGGTGGAGGCAGAACAGGTCTCAGAGCTGCCTGCCTTTCCCCTGAACTAGTGATGCTCTGCTGCCACTGAGCAAGCCTGCTTTGCCCAGCCTACTCTGGGGTACTTTACCCAGAGGTACCCAGCCCTGTGCCCTCTGACTTGGGGCCCCAAAAATAACCTTGGCAAAGGAGGAAGCCTGGTTTGGTCCTGTCTTAGGGCCTCTGCACTTGTCACCTCTTCCAGGAATGCTCTTCCCCCAGACCTGCTGCTGCTCATGGCTTATTGTTTCTCGTCATTCAGGACTGAGTGCAGGCCTCGCCTCCTCAGAGAGGTCTTCCCTTGCCACCCTAACTAAATGTTCCTCCTGTACCTCCTCCACCCCTGAGCCACCCTCGTGCTCTCCGGTCATTGCCTTGCCATGAAGAGTTCCCCACCTGGAGCTCCTGGCACCTAATGGC
>NW_005364580.1:0-581 GCF_000412655.1 Myotis brandtii | reverse complement strand
CCAGCCTGGGTGAGGGGCTGATGGCTATTTGCAGGTTAGCCCTGCCCCGCAGCGGGTACCCTCACCCCATGAGGGTGTGGCCAGCCTAGGTGAGGGGCTGAGGGCTGTTTGCAGGCTGGCCACACCCCCTTCAGGGTGGGGGTCCCTACTGGGGTGCCTGGCCAGCCTGGGTGAGGGGCTGATGGCTATTTGCAGGTTAGCCCTGCCCCGCAGCGGGTACCCTCACCCCATGAGGGTGTGGCCAGCCTAGGTGAGGGGCTGAGGGCTGTTTGCAGGCTGGCCACACCCCCTTCAGGGTGGGGGTCCCTACTGGGGTGCCTGGCCAGCCTGGGTGGCAGGTGGGAAACTTGGCTTCCTCCATCGCCAGGGGCAACCTAAGCCTCCTGTTTGCTCCAGCTCTGTGGCCACCGCCATCTTGGTTGGGTTTATTTGCATACTCGCTCCTGATTGGCTGGTGGGCGTTGCTTGTGGGCATGGTTTGTGAATGTAGCGGAGGTACAGTCAATTTGCATTTTCTCTTTTATTAGATAAGACTAGTGACTCAGTGCATGAAATTTGTACACATTAAAAGGGAATTAATT
>NW_005364579.1:0-744 GCF_000412655.1 Myotis brandtii | reverse complement strand
GGTGAGGTGGGAAAGAACAGTTTCCTGTATGTACTTAGGGGACTTAGGGTCACCAGTGAGGAAAAAAATATAGTTATAGAGGTTCTGGAGTTATGTAAACTAATTTTACATGTTTACATATGCCTTCAGCGTTCTCTTTTCTCTCTTCTTATTTTCCTCCTTTTTAAAAAAAACAACAAAACATCTCCTCCTATGCCAAATTAATGGATACATCCTTTATCTTTAATTTTATTAGGTATACATGCCTGAGATAGGAAGGAAGATGAAAAAAATCTGTATTTTGTAAATATATTATGAGTGTATTTTTATCTAAGCCTAACTGCATTGTCTTCATCCCTATCAAAATATGGTGTTTCCTGTGAGCAAAAATAACACTAGTTTTCCCCCAAACATTTGGATTGGGGAATATGAATGTTGAATCATGGTTATTTGTATTACTCGTACTCAACATGGAGATTCTCGAAAGGTATTTTAACATAAAATTATTTGACAAACAGATCTATTTTTTTAAAAGGGTCCATCGGACTATATTACCTGGGCACTGGGTATATGTGGATATTTTAAAAACTATCAGGAAACCTATATTCTTAGAGAATTTAGCAGTGAAAGAATGTTTTGATCACAAGTTTTAAAAAACTCCTCAAATTGTTAAAAAAAAAAAAGTTCTAAACACCTCGTGTAATTGGAAGGAGATACAGCAGGCACATGGACTGCAGGCTGGATTTGGTTCAGTGGTTTCATGAA
>NW_005364578.1:0-529 GCF_000412655.1 Myotis brandtii | reverse complement strand
CAAAATATTGTCTTTTCTTCATTTACAACATACGTTTATACAGGTGTTTTCTCCGTGAGGAGAGGGAAGTGCACACAACTATTAAAAACCTGCTACCTGGACGGGATGAGTTAAAATGATTTCACAGGTGTTGGAGATGAGACAAGTTTGCTGTTGGTTGTCAGGACGTAAGTGTCCCATCTTTTTCCAGCACAGCAGGCATGACTGGGAGGATGAGCATTGACCTATGAACCAGGAGGTTGCGGTTTGATTCCTTGGTCAGGACACATGCCCGGGTTGCAGACTTGATCCCCATGTGTTGAGGCAGCTGATCAATGATTCTCATCATTGATGTTTCCATCTCTGCACTGGCCTCCTCTCTGGAATCAAGGAAAGTGTATAAAAAAGGAGAAGGAAAGAAAGGAGGCTTCCCCAGCTATGCGGCCCGCCCCCCTTTGACAATCTGGCAGGTTCCCCTTCTGGTTGAATCAGCATAAAATACACACCATAAATTACCCACTTTGAAGTTGTTGACATGAGAACCTCTAAG
>NW_005364577.1:0-1027 GCF_000412655.1 Myotis brandtii | reverse complement strand
CCCAGATTTGAGAGGGTGCAGACTGGGCTGAGGGACAGCCCTCTTGCCTTAGTGCATGAATTTCATGCACTGGGCATCTAGTATAAATATAAATATAAATATTTAACTTAATATAAAACTAAAACTAGCCAAAGCCTAATCTTTTCAAGTATTTGAAAGAAAGATATGAAGTAAATGTGAATATTTAAATTCAATTAACTTAATAAATTAATTTAAGATAGCCACTTTACAAGTCATTTTCTTATTTTATTTCTATTATGTTTCTTGTGATTATATTTAATACATTTACATATTTTCCCATAGGATGTACATTTTATGTAAGCTGCATAAAATAAAATAAAAGTATTTTGCTTAGGGAGTTTCATAATATTTTCATGTAAACTCTAAAATATATAATTGGTAGGTTCCATGAATAGTTTCTAAATATCTTTCTGGATTAAAAAAATCCAATATAATAAAAGTTTAATATGCTAAGAGACCAGTCAACTGGTCGGCCATTCAATCAATCAAAGTGTAATATGCTAATGATATGCTAAAGCTGCTCAACTGCTTGCTATGATGTGCACTGGCCACCAGGGGGCAGACGTTCTGACCGATAGGTGAGCTTGCTGCTGGGGTCTTGCCGATTGAGACTGAGCAAGATGGGCTGGACACACCCTGAAGCCCTCCCACAGCCCCTCTCCGGCTGGCCAACTTCCTGTGTCCTTCCCCGGTCCCAATAGTGTACCGGTGGGGTCTGTTGGCCTGGCCTGCACCCTTTCACAATCCGGGACCCCCTCAGGGAAAGTCAAAGAGCCAGTTTTGACCCAATGGCGGGAGGACAAGTCACTATGACATGCACTGACCACCAGAGGCAGATGCTCAATGCAGGAGCTGCCCCCTGGTGGTCAGTGCGCTCCCACAGAGGGAGCACCACTCAGTCAGAAGCTGGGCTTACCGCTGGCAAGTACAGCAGCAGTGGCGGAAGCCTCTCCCACCTTCACGTCAGCACTAAGGATGTCCAATTGTCAGACAGACTGCAAGAGGG
>NW_005364576.1:0-558 GCF_000412655.1 Myotis brandtii | reverse complement strand
TCCCATTTACTGAATTTTTGTTAAGCATATTAATTCACTTTCTCATTTAAGCTTGACCATAACCCCATAAAGTTAATACTGTTGTTATTCTCATTTCACAGAGGAGGGGCTGGGACACAGAGAAGTAATTTGTCTAAATTCACATAGGTAGTCATTGCCAGAGCTGGGATTTGAACCCAGGCGGTGCCGCTCCACAGTCCATTCTCTTAACCATCGTGCTGTTGCCTCTAAGACAGTGGTTCTCAACCTGTGGGTCGTGACCCCTTCGGCGGTTGAACGACCCTTTCACAGGGGTCGCCTAAGACCATCCTGCATATCAGATATTTACATTACGATTCATAACAGTAGCAACATTACAGTTATGAAGTAGCAACAAAAATAATTTTATGGTTGGGTCACAACATGAGGAACTGTATTTAAAGGGCCAGAAGGTTGAGAACCACTGTCTAAGAGCTGGAGTATTATGCTGCATCTTCAGAAATGGTCTCTTGTAGAGATATCCGAAGCCTCACCTAGGGGTCGTGCTGTGTAGCCTGTAAAGTTGTTCAACACTGAGAG
>NW_005364575.1:0-641 GCF_000412655.1 Myotis brandtii | reverse complement strand
ATTTGCATATTAGCCTTTTATTATATAGGATTGTTGAGAGTATTACAGACGTCTCTCTTTTTCCTTCCATTGCCCTCCTCCACCTAGAGCCTGCCCTACCCCAGGCCTTCACTACCCTATTGTCTGTGTCCATGGGTAATGCATATCCTATATAGTAAACACTTAATATGCTAATTGTCCATCCGACCATTTGACCAGTCACTATGATGTGCACTGCTGGGGGCAGACGTTCTGACCAGTAGGTTAGCTTGTGGCTGGGGTCCAGCTGATCGGGGCTGGGCGAGATAGGCTGGACACACCCTGGAGCCCTTCTGTGGTTGCTCCCAGCCCCTAACGTGCACTGGTGGGGTCTCTTGGCCTGGCCTGTGGGGATCGGGCTGAAATGGGCTCTCTGACATCCCCCAAGGGGTCCCAGATTGCAAGAGGGTGCAGGCCACGCCGAGGGACCCCGCCAGTGGACAAATCCATGCACCAGGCTTCTAGTAGGTATAATCTCTTTCAGCCTCCCTACCCCTTTCCCTCTGAGATTCACCAATCTGTTCCATGTTTCCATGCCTCTGGTTCTGTTTTATTCATCGGTTAATTTTTTCATTAGATTCCTTGTTTTTTTTTATTTTTAGATTCAATTGTTGATAGATATG
>NW_005364574.1:0-766 GCF_000412655.1 Myotis brandtii | reverse complement strand
ATTCTTTCCTAAGTAGCTAATGGGCTGTGGGAGGTGCCAGAGGAGAGGAGAGGAGAGAAGAAATTCAATAGGAGAAAACATAAAACCCTATCCTTAATGGAGGAGTGTCAACATTATAATTTAAAAAGGCATGTTGGATGGGATGTAGTGGTATAACCACCTTTGCAGAAAAAAAAATCTGCCACTCAGCTTTTGTTTTTTTCAGACACTATAAGAAAACTTGAAATAAAAAATAAATAAAATTAATTTAGAACAATAATGGGGAGTTAGTGTTTAATGGGGACAGAGTTTCAGTTTGGAAAGATGAGATAGTGCTGGAGATGGATGGTGGTGATAGTTACATGACAATGATGTGCTTAATGCCACTGAACTGTGCACTTAAAAGTGGTTGGGATAGGGATCCAAGATGGTGGCAGAGTACGTGGAATTGACACTCACCTCCTCCCAGAACCAAACTGGAATGACAACTAAAATATGGAAACATCAACCCAAATAACCACCTGAAGACTGGCAGCACATACGTCTTATAACCAAGGATTCACAGAAGTCACTCGAGACTGTTAGGAAGGCAGAAACGTGAAAGGGGTTGGCCCCACACCACGTGCAGCTGTTGAGAATCTGGAGGGATGTCTCAGCTGCAAAGGTCCCCCCAAGGAGCATAAGGTCTCAACCCCGCGTCAGGCTCCCAGCCCAGAGCACTAGAGCTGGGAAGAGGAGCACATAACATCTGGCTGTGAAAATCAGCTGGGGTTTGTCCTCCAGGGAG
>NW_005364573.1:0-569 GCF_000412655.1 Myotis brandtii | reverse complement strand
TTAAGTGGTTGTCTGTTTTATTTGTTATTGACCCATCCATCAGGTCTCATTTCCTACTAATTTCTTACCAATGTGACAAGACAATGCACTTACTGAATAATAGCTTCAGTGAAAAAAAAAATGATTGAGCCCTAACCGGTTTGGCTCAGTGGATAGAGTGTCGGCCTGCAGACTGAAGGGTCCCAGGTTTGATTCTGGTCAAGGGCATGTACCTTGGTTGTGGGCACATCCCCAGTTAGGCGGTGTGCAGGAGGCAGCTGATCGATGTTTCTAACTCTCTATCCCTCTCCCTTCTTCTCTGTAAAAAAATCAATGAAATATATATTTTAAAATGATTAAGACTTACTGATTTGTTTAAGGAGGTAAAGTTATACTCAAACTGGTCATGTGAATTGAGTCTGAAAAAAACATAAATTGCATTTATTTCCTACTTCTCTGGGCTCCTTACACCTGCAAAATTTGTAGCCTTGAAACCACATTCACATAAGAGATCTACAGATTTTGAGGAGTATTATTCCTGCTTTAAGTGTTTATGATTATCTTTATTGTAGCTGAATTATCATCAAGTA
>NW_005364572.1:0-473 GCF_000412655.1 Myotis brandtii | reverse complement strand
TCCATTGTATAGATGTACCACAGTTTTCTAATCCACTTGACTTCTGATGGTCAAGGCTGTTTCTTCTAAATCTTAGTTATTGTAAATTGTGCTGCTATGAACATAGGGGTGCATATATCCTTTCTGATTGGTGTTTCTGTTTTTTTGCAATGCATTCTTAGAAGTGGGATTACTGGGTCAAATGGAAGTTCCATTTTTAATTTTCTGAGGAAATGCCATACCGTTCTCCACAGTGGCTACACCAGTCTGCATTCCCACCAGCAGTGCAGGAGGGTTCCTTTTTCTCCACATCCTCTCCAGCACTTGTCATTGTTGATTTATTGATGATAGCCATTCTGACAGGTGTGAGATGATACCTCATTGTTGATTTGACTTGCATCTCTTGGATGATTAGTGACTTTGAAAAGTGTCTTTCGAAAGTGTCTATTTAGGTCCCTTGCCCATTTTCTGATTGGATTGTTTATCTTCCTTTT
>NW_005364571.1:0-663 GCF_000412655.1 Myotis brandtii | reverse complement strand
CTCTCTCTCTCTCTCTCTCTCTCTCTCTCGCTCTCCACCCACTTTTCTTTCTTTCCCTCCATCCTTTCCACTCTCTCAAAAAAATTAATTGGAAAAAATATCCTGTGGTGATAATTAACAACAACAAAACAAAATAAAAAACACAATTGACAAACCTTTATTCAGACTCATCAAGAAAACAAAAGTGAGGATTCCAGCTAATAAAATCAGAAATGAAAGAGAAGTAACAACTGATTACACAGAAATACAAAGGATTGGAAGAAAATGTTAAAAACAACTATATGCCAAAATTGAACAATCTGAGCAAAATGGATAAATTGCAAGAAATATACAATCTTCCAAAATCAATCAGGAAGAGGAAGGAAATCTGAATGGATCTACTGCAACTAATGAAATTGAAGCAGTGATACAAAAACCCTCAAAAACAAAAATGCTGAACCAGATGGCTTTATACGGGAATATTACCAAACATTCAAAGAACAACTAATACCTGTTGTTCTCAAAGTATTAAAAAATTCAAAACAAGGGAAGACTCACAATCTCATTTTATGAGGCCAGTATTTATCCTTATTACAAAATCAGATAGAGACACTAAAAAAATTATGATGGGCCTATATCCTTGATGAACACAAATGCTAAAATTCTCAACAAATATTAGCAAAC
>NW_005364570.1:0-1203 GCF_000412655.1 Myotis brandtii | reverse complement strand
GAACTTTGGGACAACATGAAACAAAACAACATCCACAAAGTAGAGTTCCCAGAAGGAGCGGAAACTGAGCAAGGAATAGAAAACCTGTTTGAATAAATAATGACAGAAAACTTCCCTGATAAAAGGATGAAAAAACTCACACAAGTCCAAGAATCTCACAGAGTCTCAAACAAGATGAACCCAAAAAGTACGACACCAAGACACATCATAATTAAACTGGCAAACATCAACAACAAAGTAAGAATCTTAAAGGTTGCCAGAGAGAGAGGCAGAAAGTTACCTACATGGGATTTCCCATCAGACTATCGACTGATTTCTCAAAAGAAACACATCAGGCCCGAAGGGAATGGAATTAAATATACAAAGTCATGCAAAGCAAGGGTTTGAATCCAAGAATACTATACTCAGCAAGGCTATCAATCAAAGTTGAGGGTGAAATTAGAAGCTTCACAGACAAAAAAGGACTTAGGAAGTTTATTACCACCAAACCAGCAATGCAAGAAATGATAAAGGGTCTGGTGTAAAAAGAAAAGATAAGAAGGGAAGAAGGAAGCGAAGAAGGAACACAGGCATAAAGAATAAAAATGGTGACAAACAAGTACCTATCAATAATAACTTTAAGTGTAAATGGATTAAATGCCCCAATCAAAAGACATAGGGTAGCTGAGTGGATAAGAAAACATGACCCATATATCTGCTGTCTAAAGGATACCCACCTCAGACTTACACAGACTGATGGTAAAGGGATGGAAAAGGTATTGTAGGCAAATGGAAATGAAAAACAAAACCAAACCTGTGGTAGCAATACTTATATCTGACAAATTAGACCTCAAAGTAAAGGCCATAACAAGAGATAAGGAAGGCCACTTCATAATACCAAAGGGAGCAATTCAACAAGAAGATATAACTCTGGTAAACATATATGCACCCAATACAGAAGCACCCAAATACATAAAAAAAAAACTTCTGGAGAAATCAAGGGAGAGATTGACAGCAATACAATCATAGTAGGGGACTTTAATACCCCACTAACACCACTGGACAAATCCTCTAAACAAAAAAATCAGCAAGGAAAAAGCAATCCTAAATGACTGACCAGATTAGATGGAATTAATTGACATCTTCAGAACATTTCACCCCAAAGCCACAGAATACACATTATTCTTAAGTGCACATGGGTCATTTTCAAAGATAGACCACATA
>NW_005364569.1:0-474 GCF_000412655.1 Myotis brandtii | reverse complement strand
CAACTGGTATAAATACAGATGTAACAAGACAACCAAGGACAGAACTTGGCTAGAGAACCTGGCCAGGCTGCTGATCAACTGAACGCTGTCTCCGTGTCCTTTCTTCTTCGCCGACTCCATCCACACCTTTGGGGACCCCTGGACCTGCCGGGGTTGGACCCCAACAGACCACCCAACACCGAGTATTAAAAAGGAGGCAAGAGTGACGTCAGACGCAGCAAGCGCTTCGGACGCGAACGCTCCTCTTCCTTCCTCTTTCTCGACTCCATCTTTGAGGGAGCGGCACAGGCCGCAGTTCAGTCGCCAACATGCAGCTGTTTGTCCGCGCCCAGGAGCTCCACACCCTCGAGGTGACCGGCCGGGAGACAGTCTCCCAGATCAAGGCTCACGTAGCCTCCCTGGAGGGCATCACTCGGGAAGATCAAGTCGTGCTCCTGGCAGGCACACCCCTGGAGGATGAGGCTACCCTGGGCC
>NW_005364568.1:787-1197 GCF_000412655.1 Myotis brandtii | reverse complement strand
TTGTTCATAGTATTTTTTCATAATCGTTTATATTTCTATGGGATCGGTTGTTACTTTGCCTCTTTCATTTCTGATTTTGTTTATTTCGGTCCTCTCACTTTGCTTCTTGGTGAGCCCGGGTAGAGGTTCATCAATCTTGTTTATCATTTTCTAATTTTATGTCTTTAAGCTCTTGTTTTGTTGATCTTTTGTATTGTTTTTTTGGTCTCTATGTCATTTATTTCAGCTCTCATCTTTATTATTTTCTTCTTTCTGCTTATTATGGGTTTTTCTTGTTGTTCTCTTTCTAACTGTGGTAGGGTTAGATAATTTATTACCATTTTTTCTTGTTTTTTGAGGTAGACCTGTAGAGCTATGAACTTCTCTCTCAAGACTGCTTTCACTGTGTCCCATAGATTTTGGATTGTTGT
>NW_005364568.1:0-595 GCF_000412655.1 Myotis brandtii | reverse complement strand
CCCAATATATGGTCTATCTTTGAAAATGACCCATGTGCACTTGAGAAGAATGCATATTCTGTGGCTTTGGGGTGAAATGCTCTGAAGATGTCAATTAATTCCATCTGATTTAGTGAGTCATTTAGAATTGATGTTTCTCTGCTGATTTTTTGTTTAGAGGATTTGTCCAGTGGTGTTAGTGGGGTATAAACTTCCCCTACTATGACTGTATTGCTGCCAATCTCTCCCTTTATATCCTCCAGAAGTTTATGTATTTGGGTGCTCCTGTATTGGGTGCATATATGTTTACCAGAGTTATGTCTTCTTGTTGAATTTCTCCCTTTAGTATTATGAAGTGGCCTGCCTTATCTCTTGTTATGGTCTTCACTTTGAGGTCTAATTTGTCAGATATAAGTATTGCTACCCCAACTATTTTTTCATTTCCATTCACCTGAAAAACCTTTTCCATCCCTTCACTATCAGTCTGTGTGAGTCCTTTTTTCTGAGGTGGGTTTCCTGTAGACAGCAGATATATGAGACATGGTTTCTTATCCACTCAGCTACCCTATGTCTTTTTTGGGGGGCATTTAATCCATTTACATTTAAAGTTATTATT
>NW_005364567.1:0-804 GCF_000412655.1 Myotis brandtii | reverse complement strand
TCCTTTATCCCCCATTGACCTCTCCCTGGTTACTCCCCTACTGCCCTCACCCCCCTACTGTCTGTGTTCATTGGTTATGCTTATATGCATGCATACAAGTCCTTTGGTTGATCTCTTACCCCCCCTCCCCACCTTCCCTCTGAGGTTTTGAAGATCTGATCGATACTTCTATGTCTCTGAATCTATTTTTGTTCATCAATTCATGTTGTTCATTATATCCCATAAATGAGTGAGTCCATGTGATATTTACCTTTCTCCGACTGGCTTATTTCACTTAGCATAATGTTCTCCAAGTCTATCCATGCTCTTTCGAATGGTAAGAGTTCTTTCTTTTTTTATAGCAGCATAATATTCCATTGTGTAGATGTTCCACAGTCATTTTTTAAATATATATTTTTTTGTTTCTAGTTTTATTTAATCTAGACAATTTTAGAGTCTGTCACTAAATGGGAACACAGCAAGATGAGAGGAACAGGGTGTGGTGTAGGGGAAGGGGAAGATATGTTGGTATTTGTATGTATTGATTTTGAAGTGCCTGTGAGACATCCAAGGAGTGATGGCTAGAAAGCAGTTGGATATTAGAATACAGAATTCACTGGAAGAGACAAAGTTGGCAAAATAGTTTTGGTAGCAGCAGCACATAGAATGTTGTTAAAGTGATGAGAGTGAATGAAACTAGTCAGGGAGAGCCTCTAGCATGAGAAAGGACAATGAGATCTTAGATAATATGCTGAGATTCCGGAAAATAATGTATGAGTGTTAAATGGTGGGAGAGAAAGCCATCAGAATCAAACAGAAGCAATC
>NW_005364566.1:435-821 GCF_000412655.1 Myotis brandtii | reverse complement strand
TTTGTGATTCTCCTCAGGCCTTAGGCTAAGCTATTTTGTCTTTTGGAGATTCCATTAGGGGTCCCTGTCCTGGGTGAAGCCAGATTAGATATCCCAGGGGTGAGCAGGGGGACCCCAGGCTCACCCAGCCTTCTGAGATGGGGCTGGTTTGGGCTCATTCATTCAGCAAAGGCCCTGACCTCAGGACTGCACTCCAGTGCTTCCTTCTAGTCAGGAGTCATTCAGTCACACTAGGCTGCACAGGCAGGTAGCGTCCACAGGACAGTAGGTGTGACTTCTTCCTCAAAGTATCTCTGATCTACATGTATTGTGAAGCAGAAAGTGGATCTCTAGACCAGCAGAAAAAGTGAATGTGCTTTGGATCAGAGCCTTAAGGGGAGTATGGG
>NW_005364566.1:0-321 GCF_000412655.1 Myotis brandtii | reverse complement strand
AGCTGTGCATGTGGATTTGGGTGGTGTGGGTTGGTGGAGAGGGCATGTGGCTGCACACACAGAGAAGAGCTCGCAGAGGCTGGGCTTAGGCAGTAGCACAGAGGCGCTCAGGTCAGTGCCCAGTGGCCTGCAGTCTGGAGGTTGTCCTGGGGTGGGGGCTTGAACTGGGACTTCAGTGATGGAGATGGGAGGTTTCTTCCTTGGAAGGCACACAGAAGGCAGTCATGGGCGTAACATGTTTTCTTCCTGGATCTACAGAAGCAGATCCGGAGCAAGATTCAGATACACCTAAAGAGGCAAGGCCTACTCTGGTGCCCTCTC
>NW_005364565.1:7714-13656 GCF_000412655.1 Myotis brandtii | reverse complement strand
AGAGGTCCTGTCACCATGGCCTCGCCTCTCCTGCCCATCACGGATCCACCATAGATAGCCAGATAGTCAGCTTCATGCTGTTCCCCACAGTCCCCATCAGCTCCTCCAGCCCGCATCACCCCCCAACCCCCATCAGCTCCCCCAGTTTCCATCAGCTCCCACAGTTCCCATCCGCTCCCCCAGTTTCCATCCGCTCCCCTAGCCACCATTAGCTTCCCCAGCCCGCATCACCCCCCCAGCCCCAATCAGCTCCCCCAGTCTCCATCAGCTTCCCCAGTTCCCATCTGCTCCCCGAGGCCCCGTCAGCTCCCCCAGCTCCAATAACCTACCCTCCAAGTCCCCCCCCCCAACATCCTGGGAGGAGGACCTGCCCTCCCAGGGTCCCCAGACCTGCAGAGAGACGCTGGCACCTCCGGCTGATTCCCCAAAGATGGTGATGTTGTCGGGGTCCCCCCCGAAGGCTGCAATGTTCCTCTTCACCCACACGATGGCCATGTGCTGGTCCCGAAGGCCGTAGTTACCTGGGGCGGGTGGGGAAGCCCATCAGGGACTGGGGTGGGGGGAGAGCGTCCTCCATGTGGAGGCCCCTGTCAAGCCCCAGGATGGCGCAGGGCGGGTCCCCAGGAACCTGGTTGAATGAGGTGCTGGAGGGGGTGTGGGGCTCAGGTAGGGGACCAGGAGCAGGAGGGCCAGGCTGCTCATCTCTCTCCCTGACACCGTCCCTCTTGTCTGTCCCATGGCTCTGTGTCCCCCTAGTCACCACCTCAGTGTCTCATCTTCTGTCTCTCCCTGGGTCCCTGTCCCCGCTCCCTGGTGTCCCTGGGTCCCTGTCCCCGCTCCCTGGTGTCCCTGGGTCCCTGTCCCCGCTCCCTGGTGTCCCTGGGTCCCTGTCCCCGCTCCCTGGTGTCCCTGGGTCCCTGTCCCCGCTCCCTGGTGTCCCTGGGTCCCTGTCCCCGCTCCCTGGTGTCCCTGGGTCCCTGTCCCCGCTCCCTGGTGTCCCTGGGTCCCTGTCCCCGCTCCCTGGTGTCCCTGGGTCCCTGTCCCCGCTCCCTGGTGTCCCTGGGTCCCTGTCCCCGCTCCCTGGTGTCCCTGGGTCCCTGTCCCCGCTCCCTGGTGTCCCTGGGTCCCTGTCCCCGCTCCCTGGTGTCCCTGGGTCCCTGTCCCCGCTCCCTGGTGTCCCTGGGTCCCTGTCCCCGCTCCCTGGTGTCCCTGGGTCCCTGTCCCCGCTCCCTGGTGTCCCTGGGTCCCTGTCCCCGCTCCCTGGTGTCCCTGGGTCCCTGTCCCCGCTCCCTGGTGTCCCTGGGTCCCTGTCCCCGCTCCCTGGTGTCCCTGGGTCCCTGTCCCCGCTCCCTGGTGTCCCTGGGTCCCTGTCCCCGCTCCCTGGTGTCCCTGGGTCCCTGTCCCCGCTCCCTGGTGTCCCTGGGTCCCTGTCCCCGCTCCCTGGTGTCCCTGGGTCCCTGTCCCCGCTCCCTGGTGTCCCTGGGTCCCTGTCCCCGCTCCCTGGTGTCCCTGGGTCCCTGTCCCCGCTCCCTGGTGTCCCTGGGTCCCTGTCCCCGCTCCCTGGTGTCCCTGGGTCCCTGTCCCCGCTCCCTGGTGTCCCTGGGTCCCTGTCCCCGCTCCCTGGTGTCCCTGGGTCCCTGTCCCCGCTCCCTGGTGTCCCTGGGTCCCTGTCCCCGCTCCCTGGTGTCCCTGGGTCCCTGTCCCCGCTCCCTGGTGTCCCTGGGTCCCTGTCCCCGCTCCCTGGTGTCCCTGGGTCCCTGTCCCCGCTCCCTGGTGTCCCTGGGTCCCTGTCCCCGCTCCCTGGTGTCCCTGGGTCCCTGTCCCCGCTCCCTGGTGTCCCTGGGTCCCTGTCCCCGCTCCCTGGTGTCCCTGGGTCCCTGTCCCCGCTCCCTGGTGTCCCTGGGTCCCTGTCCCCGCTCCCTGGTGTCCCTGGGTCCCTGTCCCCGCTCCCTGGTGTCCCTGGGTCCCTGTCCCCGCTCCCTGGTGTCCCTGGGTCCCTGTCCCCGCTCCCTGGTGTCCCTGGGTCCCTGTCCCCGCTCCCTGGTGTCCCTGGGTCCCTGTCCCCGCTCCCTGGTGTCCCTGGGTCCCTGTCCCCGCTCCCTGGTGTCCCTGGGTCCCTGTCCCCGCTCCCTGGTGTCCCTGGGTCCCTGTCCCCGCTCCCTGGTGTCCCTGGGTCCCTGTCCCCGCTCCCTGGTGTCCCTGGGTCCCTGTCCCCGCTCCCTGGTGTCCCTGGGTCCCTGTCCCCGCTCCCTGGTGTCCCTGGGTCCCTGTCCCCGCTCCCTGGTGTCCCTGGGTCCCTGTCCCCGCTCCCTGGTGTCCCTGGGTCCCTGTCCCCGCTCCCTGGTGTCCCTGGGTCCCTGTCCCCGCTCCCTGGTGTCCCTGGGTCCCTGTCCCCGCTCCCTGGTGTCCCTGGGTCCCTGTCCCCGCTCCCTGGTGTCCCTGGGTCCCTGTCCCCGCTCCCTGGTGTCCCTGGGTCCCTGTCCCCGCTCCCTGGTGTCCCTGGGTCCCTGTCCCCGCTCCCTGGTGTCCCTGGGTCCCTGTCCCCGCTCCCTGGTGTCCCTGGGTCCCTGTCCCCGCTCCCTGGTGTCCCTGGGTCCCTGTCCCCGCTCCCTGGTGTCCCTGGGTCCCTGTCCCCGCTCCCTGGTGTCCCTGGGTCCCTGTCCCCGCTCCCTGGTGTCCCTGGGTCCCTGTCCCCGCTCCCTGGTGTCCCTGGGTCCCTGTCCCCGCTCCCTGGTGTCCCTGGGTCCCTGTCCCCGCTCCCTGGTGTCCCTGGGTCCCTGTCCCCGCTCCCTGGTGTCCCTGGGTCCCTGTCCCCGCTCCCTGGTGTCCCTGGGTCCCTGTCCCCGCTCCCTGGTGTCCCTGGGTCCCTGTCCCCGCTCCCTGGTGTCCCTGGGTCCCTGTCCCCGCTCCCTGGTGTCCCTGGGTCCCTGTCCCCGCTCCCTGGTGTCCCTGGGTCCCTGTCCCCGCTCCCTGGTGTCCCTGGGTCCCTGTCCCCGCTCCCTGGTGTCCCTGGGTCCCTGTCCCCGCTCCCTGGTGTCCCTGGGTCCCTGTCCCCGCTCCCTGGTGTCCCTGGGTCCCTGTCCCCGCTCCCTGGTGTCCCTGGGTCCCTGTCCCCGCTCCCTGGTGTCCCTGGGTCCCTGTCCCCGCTCCCTGGTGTCCCTGGGTCCCTGTCCCCGCTCCCTGGTGTCCCTGGGTCCCTGTCCCCGCTCCCTGGTGTCCCTGGGTCCCTGTCCCCGCTCCCTGGTGTCCCTGGGTCCCTGTCCCCGCTCCCTGGTGTCCCTGGGTCCCTGTCATTGTGGCTCATTGACAAGGGCCTGGGCTCACCCTCAGAGAAGGGGGCCTGCTTCCCTCCAGGCCTTGCCTGGCCCCCGCCTCGAGCTCCGGAGCCTAGTAAAGGGAGTTCACAGGGGACTGGGCATGTCGCCTCCGGACAGAGAGGGCTGTGTGCTCCTGGGCAGCCACGTGGCTGAGCCTGGGTCCGAGGGCCCACGGGTGTGCAGTCCGAGCTGGGTGTGGGGACCCAGAGCAGCACAGGGCGGTCCTGCCCTCAGGGAGGGCACCCCTCACACTCAGCACCAGCAGCCCTGGAGGGAGGACTGGAGGCTCAGGTGGGCACAGATGTGGAGGGAAGGGGGCTCCCGCCCAGCCTGGCCAGGGAAACACTGGACCGTGTGCATCAGGGTGGCTGGCTGGTCCCCTGGAGCTGCCCCTGCCATACACACCCCCAGCAGAAACCTTCTCTCCTCTGAGCCCTCACGCCTGCTCTGAGCTGACCTGGTAGCTTTGGGTCTCAGACCTGGGCTTGAGTCCTCGCTGTGAGGGCCTGGGGCACGTGAGCCTCTTGGAGCCCTGGTGCTGTAGGACATGGGCCAGCATGGCCAGCCTCTGATGGAAGCGGTGGCTGAACCTCCCCAGGCACAGAGAAGGGAGCGGGAGGGACGAGGATGTGAGACCAAGGCCCCTGGGTGTGGGCCAGCATCATGTCAGAGACCCAGGAGGCACCGGCCTCAGCTAGACAGGGGGAGGGGAGGAAACTAGAAAAGGCCTCAGCCCAATTTTATTAAATGGCCCAATGGGAGGACCTAGTGGACGTGTCAGGAAACAGCTGAGCCGATAGCACGCACCCAATGAGAAATCGGAGGAGGGACGATTAAATGGACTGTGTTCCCGCCCCAGGTGAGGCTGTGCAATGGGCAGACACCCGCTCTCCAGAGCGCATTCAAGGTCTTGCTTTTACCGCACTTCTGTCTCCGAGTCTGTCATTTGAGTTCGGACAGGTGAGCATGTCTCACAGTAACTGTCTACAACGGGGTGTCCACAGTGCCCACCGCCCGGGCCATGTGAGGTCAGGATGGGGGAGCCCTCGGTGCAGGCAGTGCCCCGCCCCAGACCTTGCTGAGGTGGCCATGGCCCTGCATCTGACCTCTGCCTCCTGCTCCCCTCCAGACTCTGCCAGAGCCAGCGGGCAACGGCACAGGCCCCTTCCAGTGGGCACCCAAGGCCCAGCCCTGTACCCTCTGCTCTGAGCCCAGCAGGACGCATTACTGTCTCTGCCTGGGATCCAGCTGGAGGCAAATCAGTTTCTCTACCAGGCCTTCCCTGTTAGATAGAGCCCGCTCCCTCACCCTGAGGTGGTGGCCAAGGCTGGGCCCAGTGTTCCAGAGACAACTGTCCACATGTCCCACTCACTCCCCTATCAGGGCCCGCAACCTGAGCTCAGCCCTGGCGCTGACGCCTCTCTGACCCTCTTTTCTCCTCTGAAATGAGGGGGGCACCCCACTTCCTGAGCTGGACACAGGCAGAGACGGGCGGGCAGCTGAGGTCATGAGGGCAAAGAAGGTTGCCAGAGGGAGAAGCGGCTTTATTCAGGAAGCGCTGGGGAGGGAGGTGGGCTCCCTGGGTCCCACCTGTGGCCTCTGGGGCAGGGACATTAGAAGCCAATGGTTGTGGGCATCTGAGCCCCCTCAGAGTCACCAGTGGGAGTTCAGGGGGCGGTCGCAGAGTCGTCCGAGGGAGGCACGGGGATGGCCAAAGAGTCGTCCGAGGGGGGCACCAGGGCATCCCCATCTTCGTTCACGGTGGGCAGTGCCTGGTAGGTCTGGGTCCAGTACTGCAGGTAGCTGCTCCTCAGGTGCTGCTTCATGGACTGGCCATTTATCTTCTTGTTAATCTCCAGGTAGTTGCCGTTTTCCTGGGTGTAGGGCTCCCATTGGGTGGGCACAGCGGAGTGGCCCTGGTTGGGGTCCCTGCAGATGAGAGAAAAGGCCGTGTGGGGTCTGAGCGCTCACAGGAGATCTCCATGCTGACCTGAACCACCAGGGCACCTCACTGTCTCCTGGGCACGGGCTGGGCATGTACATGTTCTGCGCCCAACCAGGAGCTCTATCCTCACTTACACGGGGTACTGAGGCTCAGGGAGGTTAAGTGTACGTGAGGGGACAGGCATGTGGGTCCAGGTGGCAGGAGGCCTGACCCAGCCTCACCCGCCTTACCCAGTTCTGGCAAAGTTGGTCCAGTAGGCGATCATGGTCCGGGAGACAGTCCTGTCTTGGGCCCGGTAGATCAGGGGGTTGTCGAAGGGCTTCCCAAACACGTACTGGAGGTCATCGGTGTGGTCGGCGCCCACCCAGCTGGGGTACAACGGAATGCGAGAGGGCTCGGAGAACAGGTAGGTGTAGGTCCGGGCACTCCTGAGGAGGGAGGGACATGGCCCAGGTTGGCAGGGAGCTCACCTGGGCTGCGAAGCCCAGAGCTGGGCCCTGGAGGAAGCCATGGGGAGAGCAGGAGGAGCCGGGAAATCCCCAGACTCAGGAGGGACCTGGGTCCCTGCACCGGGGAAGGGAAGGCCGAGGGGTTGTGGTTCTGGGATGTCAAGTGTATCCACACTTCCCTCCCCAAAGCCTATGGAGGCGTCTTCCTTCCTTTTCTCTGCAGATGAATTT
>NW_005364565.1:0-7614 GCF_000412655.1 Myotis brandtii | reverse complement strand
GCCCCCTGGGCGGAGCAGGGTGCATACCCCAGCTGGCATCTCAGAGAAGCAAACCTCAGGCACCCAGCACAGCTGGGATCAAAGTCACTTTTGATAGGGCGACTTATAATCTGATAGAGCACCTGAATTAACCTGAAAAGTCATCATATTACTTAAATAGAACACGTATACTTCTGTGAATAGGGGCTTCAGTTTCTCTTAAATTCCCTTTTCAAGGCCTGTGCAAAGCGATTGAGAAGGTGACTCAGCTGTGAATCCAGTAAGCCGAACAGATAAGTGGGGTCAGAGAGACCCACCACAATTCAAAACGTCATACCAACCACCTCATCTCATCCCCATCATCTCATCCCCATCATCTCATCCCCATCATCTCATCCCCATCATCTCATCCGCATCATCTCATCCCCATCATCTCATCATGTGATGACTACAATAGCTGAGGTCTGGTGAGCCCCAGGGCTGCACATAGCACCCCAGCCCATCCCCTTTTTAGTCCTGTCCCCTGCACCTTACCAGAAGACAGGATTTGAATGCTTGTAAGCACCCTGTCTTCTTGGTTGGCTGGCCTTCTCAATAAACGCCTCATATGTTCAACCCGGACTTTGTTATTTGACACAGGGACAGGCAACCCCAGCCCAACTAGAGGTTTCCCAGTAAAATGAGGAGGGTTTTGTAAAGGCCCTGAGCTGGGAGGTGAGGAGGGGCCTTCTCAGTCTCGTCTGGTCTGGGCAAGGCAGATGGTGCAGGCACCGCTGGGACCCCATCACGGCTTCCCCGGGCCTCCCTGACCTCCTGAGCCGCCCACTGTGGAGGCCTCACTGGGCAGGTGTGTGACCCAGGCCTCCCCTGCCCCGGCCCTCACTTGGCTTTGGCTCTGTGCTGGGCCACGGCCATCTTCGTGGGCATCAGGAAGTAGACGTCGGTCTCAAAGTCCACCACCGTCTTCTTCTTGGCCTCCTGGGAGGAGTCCTCTGCCCAGGATGCGGTGTAGAGGTCAAAGGTGGCATTGGCACCTCTGGGCCCCTTGGCGATGGTGACCTGGCTGACCAGCTTGAAGAAGTCCTCCCTGCAGGGACCAAGCCGGTAATGGACCCTTTTCCCCGGCCAGTGGGAGGCAACCCCCCATCCCCCTGCCAGGGGCCTGCAGATGGCCCCTACACCTGCTGGCCTCCTCCATTAGCTGATGCCTCCCAAAGAGGTCCCCAGGCACTGCCCTGGGCTCTGTGTCCTACTTACCCCGTGACAGTCAGCAAGTTCACGTTGATGGCTGGCACGTCAACGCTGGCAAAGAGATGTCCGTCCATGTCGTTGGTGCCAGCGATGTAGTCGATGTCGGCCGCGTTGGCGAAAAGGTTGATGGGGTCGTCGGGGATGAAGTCTCCGTCCACGACGGGGATGAGGCCCAAATAGTGTAGGAAGGGGTCTGCATGGAGAGCAGGGGTCCTCACACCTTTCAGAGCCCCCCGGCCAGGCCCTAGGCCCGGGGGCAGCCCTGTCACCTCTGATCCTGACCAGGGTCCTCAGCCTGTCGCCTGACATGGGGCCTGGATAATTCTAAGTCCTGGGCTGCCCTGCGGGTGTGGAGCAGCTTCCCTGACCCCGTCCGGTAGATGTCTCCACTCCCCAGTGTGGAAACCCAGACTGTGTGCAGACTGCCACAGGCTCCCTGGGGCCAAACCATCCCGCTGACAGCCACTGGGCCTGAGGCCCATAAAATTGGGTGCAAATGACTGTTTCTGGCCATTGTTGGGGGGAAAAGGTGCACCAGCTTCCCAAGGGGGTCAGGACCCAGGGAGGCTCAGAGGGAGGGATGGCGCCCTCGGCACAGCCAGTCGAAGCCACGGAGGCAACAAGGGCCCTGGCGGCACCGGGCTCCAAGGGACGCCGGGGAGCGGTTGTCGGGCCAGACAGCAGCCCCTCAATCCTCACATCTTTGGGAGCATGGCCCTCCCCCCATATGGAGTCCCCACTCACACTTCCGGCCCAACAGGGGCATCTTATAGGCCAGCGTCAGGGCCCGGGGGTCGGTGACCTTCAGACACTTGGCCATCCTGGCGGTATCATCCAGGGGGCAGCCCACCTTCTTGGCGATCTGGGGGTTGGGGGGAGACAGGTAGGTGAGGCCAGTGCGGGGCAGACGGCCATGGGGACCGGGACGGGGCATGGACAGGAGGTAACCCTCCCCTCTCCCCCACTGAAGCTCCCCTTTACCCCCTTGGCCCAGGAGAGAGGGTTCTTCTGGATGGCCCAGGGGGTCAGCGCCACGCCGCTCTGGCTGATGGCTCGCCGGATGAGGCCCTTGCTGTAGGGAGAGAGGGTCTGCGACACACAGAGGTCCTGTCACCACGGCCTCGCCTCTGCTGTCCACCCGGGTGCCACCAGGGACAGCCAGTCTGTCAGCTTCAAGCTGTTCCCCCAGCCCCATCAGCTCCCGCCAGCTCCCCTCAACACCTGGGAGGAAGGCCCGCCCTCCCGGGGTCCCCCGACCTGCAGAGAGACGCTGGCACCTCCAGCTGATTCCCCAAAGATGGTGATGTTGTTGGGGTCCCCCCCGAAGGCCGCAATGTTCCTCTTCACCCACGCGATGGCCATGTGCTGGTCCCGAAGGCCGTAGTTACCTGGGGCAGGTGGGGGAGCCCATCAGGGACTGGGGTGGGGGGAGAGCGTCCTCCATGTGGAGGCCCCTGTCAAGCCCCAGGATGGCGCAGGGCGGGTCCCCAGGAACCTGGTTGAATGAGGTGCTGGAGGGGGTGTGGGGCTCAGGTAGGGGACCAGGAGCAGGAGGGCCAGGCTGCTCATCTCTCTCCCTGACACCGTCCCTCTTGTCTGTCCCATGGCTCTGTGTCCCCCTAGTCACCACCTCAGTGTCTCATCTTCTGTCTCTCCCTGGGTCCCTGTCCCCGCTCCCTGGTGTCCCTGGGTCCCTGTCCCCGCTCCCTGGTGTCCCTGGGTCCCTGTCCCCGCTCCCTGGTGTCCCTGGGTCCCTGTCCCCGCTCCCTGGTGTCCCTGGGTCCCTGTCCCCGCTCCCTGGTGTCCCTGGGTCCCTGTCCCCGCTCCCTGGTGTCCCTGGGTCCCTGTCCCCGCTCCCTGGTGTCCCTGGGTCCCTGTCCCCGCTCCCTGGTGTCCCTGGGTCCCTGTCCCCGCTCCCTGGTGTCCCTGGGTCCCTGTCCCCGCTCCCTGGTGTCCCTGGGTCCCTGTCCCCGCTCCCTGGTGTCCCTGGGTCCCTGTCCCCGCTCCCTGGTGTCCCTGGGTCCCTGTCCCCGCTCCCTGGTGTCCCTGGGTCCCTGTCCCCGCTCCCTGGTGTCCCTGGGTCCCTGTCCCCGCTCCCTGGTGTCCCTGGGTCCCTGTCCCCGCTCCCTGGTGTCCCTGGGTCCCTGTCCCCGCTCCCTGGTGTCCCTGGGTCCCTGTCCCCGCTCCCTGGTGTCCCTGGGTCCCTGTCCCCGCTCCCTGGTGTCCCTGGGTCCCTGTCCCCGCTCCCTGGTGTCCCTGGGTCCCTGTCCCCGCTCCCTGGTGTCCCTGGGTCCCTGTCCCCGCTCCCTGGTGTCCCTGGGTCCCTGTCCCCGCTCCCTGGTGTCCCTGGGTCCCTGTCCCCGCTCCCTGGTGTCCCTGGGTCCCTGTCCCCGCTCCCTGGTGTCCCTGGGTCCCTGTCCCCGCTCCCTGGTGTCCCTGGGTCCCTGTCCCCGCTCCCTGGTGTCCCTGGGTCCCTGTCCCCGCTCCCTGGTGTCCCTGGGTCCCTGTCCCCGCTCCCTGGTGTCCCTGGGTCCCTGTCCCCGCTCCCTGGTGTCCCTGGGTCCCTGTCCCCGCTCCCTGGTGTCCCTGGGTCCCTGTCCCCGCTCCCTGGTGTCCCTGGGTCCCTGTCCCCGCTCCGGGACAGCGAAGGGGATGCCCTTGAAGATGTCCACAGAGCGGCCGCCGATGCCGAGGAAGCCGAGCTTCTTGTTGACGCCCTCCACGAAGCCCCCTTCCGTGTGCACCACGCCCAGCTGGGGAGAGGGCCAGGCTCAGGGGGCGCAGGCTGGGCAGCCAGTGGGGTGGGGCCACCCCTGCAGGCTCTAAGGGTCCAGGACAGCTTCCAGGTGGGGCCCCTAGTCTCACCCGCCTATAGCTGTGGGTTCCTGTGGAAGCCCCGCTCCTCACCCCATGGCAGGGCCCTGAGGAACGGGATCCTGTAGTTGCCCTGAGGCTCCCAGCTCCCCCTGGATGGGCCCTGGCCACTGGCAAGCAGGTGTGTGTCGCCCCTCTCAGGGGCTGGGGGCCAGGCTGCAGGTTGAACTAGATCGAGGTCCAGACTCCTGTTCCGACGCTGGGGGCTGTGATGGGCAACCTGCTGGCCTGCTCAGGGCCCAGCTCCCTTCTGTGCTGGGGCCATGGCCATCCCCGGACAGAGGCAGAGCTGGAGGGGGGGGCCGGGGGCCAGGCACCCGGTTGAACTAGACCGAGGTCCAGACTCCTGTTCCGACGCTGGGGGCTGTGATGGGCAACCTGCTGGGCTGCTCAGGGCCCAGCTCCCTTCTGTGCAGGGGCCATGGCCATCCCCGGACAGAGGCAGAGCCGGAGGGCCCTGGTGGCCAAGGCGGACTCCGCAAATCGGCACTGAGGACGCCAGTGACCCTGGGGTTTCGGGTACACGGTGCCTTGTTTGTGTTGGGCGTCAGTGCACCCTGTGTGCCCTGGAGAGCGCCTGTACCAGAACTTATTCGTGGTTTCTGATGTTCAAGTTCGCGGGCGTTCTGTATTTGAGCTGCGCCTGTGCCATCGTGTGAGCGCGGATGCAGGAGCAGAGGAAGGGCCAGGAAAGTGCCTGCTGGGTGTGGGCTCTCGGGGGCTCTTCCTGCCAGCGCCTCACCTGCCTGCCCCCCTTCATCCCCTACCCTCCCTACCTCCCATCCCCGGTGCCCGACCCAGTTCCCAGGCCGGGTTAGGGGAGCAGACAGGGGCCCCTCCTCGCCCGCTGGGCTCTCGCTTACCTTTGCTGCGCTCACTACTGCCAAGCAGCAGGTGAGGCCTAAGACAGCCAGCTCCAGGCGCCCCATGGTGCGTGTGCCTGCCTCGGGGCCCCTGCCTCTGAGCAGGGGTATTTATGGGGCGGGAGCCATCCGGGAGACATCCGGGAGCCGGGGCTGGCAGCTGCCTGTGGATGGTTCCCTTCCCCTCCCCTCCCTCTGCCCCTCCCTCCAGGCAGGATACCTGGGGCCAGGATAGCTGCAGTTCCAGCCAGGCTCAGGGCCAAGGTCATGCAGGTGTGGGGACACACACCCTCTCAGACACACACACACACATGCATAGCTGCCCTTTCCAGGCAGGTCAGGCAGGGCCAAGGTCACAGAGGTGCGCACACACACACACACACACACACACACACACACACGTGCACGGGTGCAGGGATGGTCCGAGTTGCCCATGATCTGCTGTTCACGGGTGCCTGGTTCCCTCAGTGCACCTGGGCTGGTAACTGGAAATAGTCAGGTGGCCCAGGCCAGGGGCTGAGGGTTGGGGCTCAGCTGGGTGCAATAGTGGCTCATTGACAAGGGCCTGGGCTCACCCTCAGAGAAGGGGACCTGCTTCCCTCCAGGCCCGGCCTGGCCCCCACCTTGAGCTCCGGAGCCCAGCAAAGGGAGTTCACAGGGCACTGGGCGTGTCGCCTCCGGACAGAGAGGGCTGTGTGCTCCTGGGCAGCCACGTGGCTGAGCCTGGGTCCGAGGGCCCCCGGGTGTGCAGTCCGAGCTGGGTGTGGGGACCCAGAGCAGCACAGGGCGGTCCTGCCCTCAGGGAGGGCACCCCTCACACTCAGCACCAGCAGCCCTGGAAGGCGGACTGGAGGCTCAGGTGGGCACAGGTGTGGAGGGAAGGGGGCTCCCACCCAGCCTGGTGGCTTCCCTGAGGAAGAGGAAGGGCCTGGCTTCAGAAGTGCACCACGACCTGGGGCATCAGAGAGAGATAGAGGGTGGGACAGACAGAGGGAGAGACAGAGAGACAGAGGGAGGGAGAGAGAGAGACAGACAGAGGGAGAGACAGAGATAATGGAGACACAGAGGCAGAGGGAGAGAAGTCTGAGCAGAGTGTGTGAGAGCAGAAAGGCAGCGTGTGGCTCGGGGAGGGTGTCTCACTTGGGAACCAGAGGAAGCTCCATGGACAAACCCAGGGCTCCACTCTTTGTGGAGCTGGCAGCACGGCCTTCTCCAGGGATGGGGGTGTGTTCAGGGCCCGGAGACAGCAGAGCCCTCCCAGGCCAGCGGCCCCTCGCCCAGGCCCTTCAGCCCTTCGCTACACAGGCCACAGCCCGGCTCACGTCACACCTGGGGCTGTGCCCAGCACCACATGGATCCACAGACACCGGCCACGCTGGCTGCCTGCTGATCCCGAAACCAGGTCTCCTGCGATGCAGGTGGGCAGAGGGAAGAAGGAGCCAGGCAGGCTGGGCCAGGTAGGTGGGGACTGGGGAGCAAAGAGTTTGAGGGGTGCATTTGTTAACAGCCCAAGTGCCCATCGGTAGATGAGTGGGTAAAAGCTGTGGTACATTTACACCATGGATTACTATGCAGCTGTAAAAAAGAAGGACCTCTTACCCGTTGAGACAGCCTGGAGGGACCTGGAGGCTATTATGCTGAGTGAAGTAAGCCAGTGGGAGAAAGACAAGTGTCACATGATCTCACTCATGTGGAATCTAATGAACCAAATAAACTGACAAAACAGAACCTTAGACATGGAAGCATGGAACAGAAGGACAGATCTCGGAGTGAAAGTGGAGGGAGGGCGGGAAGAGATGAATCCAGAACATTTGTTTGGGTCAGTGGTTTGGGTCAGTGGTTTGATCTGTGGACTGAAGGGTCCCAGTCCGGGGCAGGTGCCAGGGTGGTGGGCCTGATCCCCAGTAGAGTGTGTGTAGAAGGCAGCCAATCAATGGTTCTCTCTCATCATTGATGTTTCTGGCTCTCTCTCCCACTCCCTTCCTCTCTGAAATAAAAAAATATATATATTTTAAAAAGTAAAATAAACAAAATAGCCCGGCTGGTGTGGTTCAGTTGGCTGAGCGTCTTCCCATGCACCAACAGGTCGCCCTTCCCATTCCCAGTCATTGCACATGCAGGTCTCAATCCCCAGTAGGGGGCGTGCAGGAGGGAGCCAATCCATCTTATATAATACAGGCTAATATGGAAATTGTTCCCACGGGAGTTTGACCAACCAGGAGTTCGACCGCTGGCTATGATGTGCACTGACCACCAGGGAGCAGCGTGGAATGAAGGAAGGCCCGAGTCGGCAGCCAGCAGGCATGCAGGCACGGCTAATTTGCATACATAGGCGCAATGATGGGAGGCAAAAGGGGAAAGACAGAAGAAGGGTGGCAGACAAGAGCTGGCCCTCTGCACCCGCCCCCCAGCCAGTGATCGCCATTGGAAAGCCCGGCAGCAGGCCAGGCAACACCCCCGGCCTGGAGTGCCCATGATCGCCATGGCGATCGGAGGAAGAGAGAGCCGGGGTGCAGGACCCCCAGGGCCAGGGGTGCCGGCTGGCCTTCAGCCCCCTGATCTGCCATGGCGAAGGGAGGGGTGGGGCCCCAGGCACGGCGGCACCTCGGTCACCGGGTGCAGCTGTGCCTGCGGTCCCCTGATCTGC
>NW_005364564.1:0-799 GCF_000412655.1 Myotis brandtii | reverse complement strand
TGAATTTTTTTATTGTTTTTATTATAGTTTATTTCTATTATTATGCCACTATGATCTCTGAGAAGATGCTTGATATGATTTCAGTCTTCTTGAATTTGAAGAGACTTTTCCTGTGTCCCAATATGTGGTCTGTCTTTGAATATGTCCAATGTGCACTTGAGAAGAATGTATATTCTGTATCTTTGGGGTGAAATATTTTGAAGATGTTAAGTCATCTAGTGAATCATTTAGGATTGCTGTTTCTTTGCTGATTTTTTTTTGGTCTAGGGAATTTATGCAGTGATGTCAATGTGTACATAGAGCTTGAGAAGTATGTCTCAGCGCTGTGGCTGATGCAATGGTGTGAGCACACTTCACCATGACATGCTTCCTTGGCACACCAGGAAGTAGCAACGCCCACCTGAACGAACTCCTAGAGCCACGTGCACAGCCATTGGTCGCTTGTAGCAACGTGTCTCCCTCTGATTGGTCCCCTCATGCTATATATACCCCTGTAGTTCCACAATAAAACAGATCTGCGTCACTGAACCTGGTCTCCGGAGTCGTGCATGCAGACGCCCTAGCGTGTTGGGGCTCCGTCGTCCTCACCCCCGAGGGACCCCCTGCTTCATCTGGCACCCGAACGTGGGGCCCCTGGAATGGCTGGACGGGTGAGCGACCCTCTACAGTAAAATGGGAAACCTACCCCCTTCAGTGAGAGCGCCATAAGCGCGCATGCTCCACGCCTTACTGAAGAGCAGGCGAGTTAAGGTCTCTGAAAAAGAACTCCAAACTCATTGGGAATATCTATTACAGTCCA
>NW_005364563.1:0-559 GCF_000412655.1 Myotis brandtii | reverse complement strand
ACAGTCCCTAGCATCATCGCATGGGGAAACTAAGACTTGGAGGAAGAAGTAACCTGCCTGAGGCCACATGGCACTTAGTGGTGGCACTGTGGCTCGAAGTTAGGTTTTCTGACTTTTCAATTAGTGTTCACCAAGTTGGTATGATAGTTACACTGTAATGGACAAACTACAGACAGCTCCCAACACTTTGTAATAGAATCTGTAGAGTGCACAAGCATGCAATCTGCTTTTGTATAGAACTGAGGTCTTAGCCATGTCTTATTCTTCCTTTCCAAAGTCCTTCTCAGAAAAGCCTCGTTTTCTTAGCCAGATTCCCACTTAGGCAATTACGTCCTGCTCATATAAACTGTCCTTCTATCCCAACTGGACAGAGCACACCTCCATCTAATTTGTCTTGCTCCCCTAATAGGCTTTGCAGAATTGGTATGTGAGCTTCAAATTGCTCTGCTTCTCTGTTCTCCAGGATGTCCTTAGGGAGCCATTGAATGAGTTACTTACTTCAGTGTGCTGAATGGTGCCCTGGTGCCCTGAAAGAGTTAATTCACTTCAGCGGGGTGAG
>NW_005364562.1:11266-31350 GCF_000412655.1 Myotis brandtii | reverse complement strand
ATTCTTATAGCCATTTAGAGTCTGCTTCCCAGGGAAACGGACCTATGGAGTTTGACTGGGAGTCTTCTGGAGAGCAAACTAAAATGCAATTTAGAAATCAGATCACTCATCAGCTGGCTGGTCAAAAAGTCCCAGCACTGGCTGGAGTTGGAGTAGAAGTCGGCCCTGCTGGCTCTATTGGAGCAATTGTTTAAATTTTCACTGTTGTTGTACTGGGGTGCTGTAACCAAAGGAGGGGATACCTGGGCATCAGGCATTTGAAAATGAGTTGGAAAATGGTACTTATAAGGACTATGGTATTGGATGGTTCCTGCTGGGGCATCAGTCCTTTGGAGAAAGACAATGAAAAGCTAAGACTAATTACAAGGTAACAGTTAAGTGTGAGCCACAAGAGATTTTGCTAGCATTGCAGATTTTTTCCCTTCTGGAGTCAGATGGTTAAAAAAGCTGTGATTTGGACCAAGGACATAATTCTAAGAGTAGCAGAGCTGCAGAGGAGGTTGAGTTCTCCACTTCAATGGGCCTGCTCAGCAAGGGTAGCACCCTGATGAAGAAAGAAGGGACCCTGAGAGAGGGACCTATGGGCCAAAGAACTCAACAATCTTCAGTCCCCTTCTGGCTGCCGAGACAATGGTAGCAGCACAGCTACTTGTCTCCAAATATGGCCTTTCAGAACCAAATACAAAATACAAAATGTGAAGTAAACCCTACACAGAACTGGCTCTCAGTGTTACTTGAAGAGAAAATGTGAAAAAGTCAATATAACTGTGAGTCACTTCAAAATTCTATTTTCTATCGATATACTTCTAGATTATCCTATATAATAAAAGGCTAATATGCATATTGTCCCCTTGGGTGGGAGTTTGACCCAACCAGGAGTTCAACTAGGGGGCGGGGCCAGCTGGCCAACAGCACTCCCCCCTCCCTCCAGCCAGCCCTGCCCCGGATTGGCCCCACCACCCCGATCGGGGTTGGGGCTGGCCTGCAAACCTCTGGCATTCCCTCCCCTGCATCCCACCAGCCCGCCCAATTGGCCCTGATTGGGGCGGGCCAGCAGGACATCGACCATGCACAAATTAGTGCATCTGGCCTCTAGTACTATAATAAGCATGAATTAGTACCTACAACATTAAAATTAAAGATAAAATTTAAACAGATCTCAATCAGTTGGAGTGCAGGCCTCTCCCTGGACTTTACCTTTGTCCTTGTCCTTCTGGTGAGCAGAGGCCATCAGGGTGGGGTTTGTGGAGATGGCCGGCTGCCCATCGTGCTCCACCTGGCAGGTGAGCATCGCATCCTCCCTGTGGGCAAACAGATCCACGAGGATCCAGCTCCTCCAGCTGAAAGTCCCATCCTGGTTCTCTACCAGGGTCGAGGCTGTTTCTGTTCGGGACGTGTTTCCGTCCTCCAGCCAGGTCAGCTGTAGGTGCCGGGGGTAGAAGTTCTTCACCAGGCAGGCGATGGCATTCACCTGGGTCTCTGACACAGTGTGTTGGGTAACCTCCAAGGTGGGCGGAACTGAAATAGCAAAGGGCAGAAGCTCTGACCTCATGGAACAGACAGATCACAGAGGGGGCTCCAGAACTTAGCTCCCCCACTACACAGAGGGCGGGCTTAGACACTGAGGGTTCTTTCATGAAATGAAAGCACTGAGCGCCTCCACCTCCCCACCTGGACCCCCACCCCTTTCTAGGGAGGGGTAGAGACGGTGTCCGGCTTTTTGTCTTGCTTTTGTGGTTTTCATCTTACTGGTAGCTGCTATTAGGGTCATATGATTGAAATCAACCACCACAGCCCCAGGCATGCAGTTAGAACATAATAACTTTAGCAAAATAAATGAAATTAACAAGCACATAGGGGGAGGAGCAGGCTGGGAGGACAGGGGCCAGGTGTGGCTTGGGCTGGGTGTGAGGGGCATCTACCTCGGATGGCCTCAGACAAGTAGGCAGTCCCACGAAGAGGAGGGTCCCCCTGTAGGGTGTCGTGGGCCACCTGGCAGATGACCTGGGAGCGAACATCCCCCGGGGCCAGCCGCACCCTGGCTGTGCTGGAGATGCTGTAGGGAGGGCTGTCTCCCTCTGGGTCCATGGTGGTCTGGGAGGCTGGGAGCTCATTCCCATCCTTGAACCATTTCAGGACGATGTTTCTGGGGGAGAAGCCGTGGGACTTGCAGGTAAAGCTCACTGTCTGCCCAGGCGGCGACCTGCCTGTGGGGCCCGATACCACAGGGCGAGAGGGTTTGGCTGTAAAAAGAACATAAAGAACAACGAACATGACTGTGATTCTCACCACTAACCACAAGCATGTGGCACTGTCAAACCTTCTCATATACTGTGTGTTATCCTTCTGTTAAAGCTGGGAGAGAATGTCATTGTCCTCATCTTACATAGGAGGACACACTTGTCCCCAGAGGTGAACTCTGAGTGAGGGACAGGGCAGGCAAGCAATTCCACACCTGCGTTCAAAGTCAACTTTTTTCCCTCCAGATGATTTCCCACAGTCTGGGCCCAGGGACAGAGTTCCTAGTCAGTCTCATTTTTGTGCACTGGCTGTTCATAGCTGGTCTCCAATCCTTACAGACCCATGAATGGGGCTATGATTATCATCTTCATCAAGTGGGGAAACAGGACTTGGGGGAGACAGAGACTTGCCCAGAGCACACAGCCGTAGGATGACAATACCGTGGCCCAGTGAGGGTCTGTCCTCTCAACAGGCTCATCTGAAACATTCTGTAAAGGCAGATTGGATGATATCATCAGTATTTGATTAATCAGTGATTTTATTAGTATTATGTTTTTCTACACAATTTCTGCCGGTGAGGAGCTGAGGCCCAGCTAAGTTAACTAGGTCACGACACTGACATAACCCCTTGATTTGGGGGTGCAACTCTGTGCTGGGTGATTCGGACAGAGCACCTCAAATCCTTTCCACTTTCCTAAAGGAGTCCATGATCATCACCATTTTAGAGATGAGAAAACTGAAACTGAGAGTAATGAAGGGACTGTCCCCTGGGCCACTACTGTCCCCAGAGGTATTTCCTGTGGCCTCCCAGGTATTCACGTCCATCAGCAGAGCAAGTGCCCACCTTCAGGAGCCTGACCCTGACCACCACCTGCTCCAGGGAGGAGTGCCCTCCAGTGCCCAGGCCGGGGGCCCTGCAGCAACAAATGGGAGAACGGGCTCCTGACAGTGAGTCTAGAATATGAACTCCTGCTCACTGGGGCCGCAGGGCCCTCTAGGAAATGCCCCCTCCTCTCCCTCAGTCTGCAGAGACAGGGATGCTGCCCATGGAGGTGCTGGGGCTCAGCGACCCCTCTCTGCTCTGTCCAGGCCACTGTGCCAGGCTGCTCCTGCGGCTGCTCAGTGAGGAAAACACCACAAAGAAGGGAAGGCCTCCTGGATGCCTCCATAGACAGAGCCATGTCCTGTAGAAGAAGTTTCAGGCCATATCATGGGACATTTGAGCACTATCTCATCTCAGTTCTAAAGCTAGACCTGCCTCCCCCACCGGACCTTTCTAAAATCCTTTTTTATGCATGATTCTAAGAAAAGGGTTGGAGCTTTCTCTACACTTTGACAAGCACAATATAGGATTGCGGTGAGCAGGCGTTGTGAGTTAATGTTGTTTGGATTTCAGATCTTAGTTCCCCTTCCTGCTCAGTTCAGGTTTCCTCTCTGGGCATCAGTGTCCTCAACTACCAAAGGGGCAACAATGGCCCCTCCCTCGCAGCACTGGCTGTAGGAGTAATGCCACCATGAAGACATGACCCCTGATCTCTCCCACTGCTGCTTGTTCAGCCAGGCTTCACCTGGGCCAGTAGCTCCGGGAAGTGGCAGGAGCTCTCTACCAGGAGGTAGCAGATCTAAGTGGGGATGGAGCCACTTACACCTGTGATGGCCTAGGCAAGGGACACACTATTGGGAACTGTTTTAATATCTGGAAATTCAGGATAAAGCCACCTTCCCTGCCTGTTTCCAGGAGTTGTGAGGAGACCCCATTGCCGCCATGTCTAGGAGGGGAACTTGGCAATACCCACACAAATTAAAATGCACACACCCTGTGACCTAGCAATGCTGCTTGCAGTGAGCACCTCCCTCTTGAATAGGGTGATCCATGTACAAGGGTATCCCCTGTGTCACTGTGTGAATAGCCCAAGGCTGGGGACAACTCATATCCATCAACAGAAGACAGTGAATGAAAGATGCTGTCTCCACAGGCTGGAGGGGAGGCAGCTGTTGAAGGAGGGGCTCTAGGTGGTGCTGACGTGGATGCTCCATTAGGGCGCTGTGGCTGGAGGTAGGGAGAGGTTCCCAATAACCTGGGCCTCAAAGTCTGAGTGTGAGGAGCATGTGAACCTTTGGGAACCAGTGAAAATAAGAGGTGCTGGCTCCCTGTTCAATGGTGTGCTGGAATGAGCTTTATTCAGTGCCTGCATTAACCAGGCTTTTGAGGAAAGAGCATCTGTCTTTGAAGCAGCAAAAAGCTGCTAAAATCAGATGGGGTTCTGGAACAATCTCCTCAGTCTCTGGCCATGTAACCGTGGACAAAGCCCCTGTCACCTTTTGACCTCAGGCACCCCTCTGTGCATGGGGAGTCAGGCTGGATGGTCTGAAGGTCCCTGCGTGCTCACATTCCAGGTTTCAGGACCCTGGGCGTCTGGTAAAAGACCCTCAAGGAGAACGGTGTTGCCTCAATGGCACGACCCCTAAGTTTCCCACATGGGGAGCCTCTTCCATGGGTGAGGGACATTCTGAGACGACCCAACTCTGCTTGGAGGCTTCATGACAGTGACTGGGATTCTGGAATAAAGGGGGGTCCTAGGCAGACCCACAGTGATTGTGCGCTTCTGGGCATCTCCTTCAAATGGGGCTGTCAGAGTGAACAGTGAGTCTGGGCCTCTCAGGATTTTCTTCTCCTGTGATGTTTCTGAGGCTGAGATAAAGCAGCACCTTCTCTATTCCCTGCCCTCAGTGAGTTTCTTCCACTGGAGGGAAGACAACGAAGCTTCGAGGGGAAGAGCCATTGCCTGCTTTGTTCTGTAGCTGCCTCAGCACCAGCACAGAACCTGGCTCAGAGCAGGTGCCCAGTGGGTGTCACTAAGGAGGAGCCTTGGCCACATTGAGGGGAGCACTCCGTGGAGGTGGGTGAGGTCTGGCCTTGTGATGGGCAAGTCACTCAGCTGTCAGTTCTCATTCCTGCAACCAATGGGCTGACTGGATTGAAAGGCCAGGACTGGGGAGCCAGACAAGCGGGGGTTCCAGACTTTTCCCACCACTGACCAGCCGTGGTGGCTGAGCCAAGAACATGACATCTCCAGGCCTCAGCTTCCCTGGTCTGCAGATGGGGTGAAATCAGACCATGAATCAGATCATGACTATAAGCACCCACCTCCGCACCTGACTCTTAGTTGTTGCTCAAAGATGGAAGCCGATCTTAATGACTTGTCACACATGAGGTACAAAGGGTCCCCCTGTACTCAGCACTCACGGTAAGTTGAGTGCCTGCTCCAGACTTGAACTCCATGTCATTGTCACCTCCTCTCCGGAACTTCACACAGTAGTAGGTCCCTGTGTCTGCTGGGGTGAGGTTACTAATGTGGATGGAAAAGTCCAAGTTGTCTCTCCTTGTGGCATCTGCAACACTTGTTACTCGAGGGAAATGGCCTCGTTTGAAACTGTAGATTAACTCCCGGCCTGGCCCTGTCCCTCTGAACCACAGCGTGGGCCCCACGGGGGTCAGGGAGGTCACGGTGCAGCTCAGAGTGGCCGTCTCTCCAGCTGCGATAGACACTGACTTCTGAGGCTGAATCACCTGCAGCTCCTCACCTGCCCCTCCTGGAGGGAAGCACAGAGCTGTTATTTATTCACCATATGGGAGCCTGTGGGCTTGGTCAGTATTTATCAACAACAGCTTTCATCGACCAAGTGCACACCCTGAGTGGGCCCTGAGTCCAGCACATTGCACGTGTCATACATGTAACACTCACAATCAACCTTTAATGTGAGAGCCTATAACAAATGAGGAAACAGAGGCCAACAGAGGTAACAAAGAGCAGGTTTAAGTTTTCCCCCCAACAAGCAGTTCTGCTCGGTGCCAGCAATGGAGGGGCTGTGCTGGGCTCTTTCCTGCAACATGTGACTGCCCAGGTGAGCAGAATGGCTCCTGGAGGTACCGTCCATGCAGCCTGAGGAGAGGAGAGCCGGTTTGTCTCTGCCAGGGACACTCTGGCAGCCATGGCTGGTCCTCTGATGACAAGGTAGTGCAGAGAAATAGAACATTCCTTGGAATAACATTCATTTGCAGGGAACTGCAAAAGGGAAACCAGTTCTTTCACAAGACTCATTGAATCCTTACCCAGTTTCATCTTTAACATTTCTTGTTAAAGGGACTGTGTGGTACTTGCTGCTGAATCTGGGATACAAGTTGGAATTGAACCTGGTCGTGGCTCAACTTCAGAATGCCTTCTGGGTATGAAAGAAAAGTTTACCAACAAAAAACAGGAAGCAACTAGAAGCTTTAGGGATGAATCTCCTTGACTGCATATGCTCTATGGGCATTGGGCACTGAAAGAAAGCTTTATAGAAGCCACAGGTACTGGACTAGGGTTTGAATCCCAATGGCGTGCATTTGATATGTCCCCACTCACCTTGGAGACGGGCCAGGTTTATAAAGAAACACGTTTGTTTCTGGATGGAGAAGACGGAAAAGAATGGGCATTCGAGGAGAGCCAAACAGAGGAGCACCATCTGTGGCGGTAGCTCTTAGGAAACCTGGTGCATCCAGACATCAGGATGCTTCATCTCAGGATGATCGTACACCCCCAGAGGCAGGTCCTGTCCTTCCCTACAGGACTTAGTATCACCTGCTGTTCCTGTGAGCCTGATCATCCGTCATTTGGGACTGTTTTTCTTCACAGAAGAAGTTCTGATGGGAAATGCTACGAAGTCATGATAAGTAAGAAAGGGAAATGAAACTAATATTTGGTGCTCACTAAAAAATAAATGCCTATTACTATCCAATTTCATTTCATAAAACAACTTTAAAAAGAAAAACACAACTTTTCCTAGTAAAAAAGCATACTCCCAGTTCAAGAAAGCTTAGTGGAATGCATGTTCACCTTTCTTCCTCCCCAGAATCACTCTGAATTGACAGAGAAATGGAACACGGTGGCGGAATCTGAGCTGACACAGGCATAGCTCATTTTGTTTCGCTTTTCTTTACTGAGCTTCACTTTATTTGCGCTTTCACAGGTGTTGGCGGTTTTACAAATGGAAAGCAAGAAGACCTTCCATTCATAACAGTAGCAAAATTACAGTTATGAAGTAGCCATGAAAATAATTTTATGGTTGGGGGTCACCACAACATGAGGAACTGTATTAAAGGGTCGCGGCATTAGGAAGGTTGAGAACCATTGCCTTACATGCTTGTTGTAGAAAAAATCCACAGAAAATGAAAATATGCCATTAGGAAACATTTAAGGTGTTGTCTTTCAGACACAACTATATCAGAGATAACGATTTCTAAAACATTTTCCTTGGAAAATAAATCCACTTTTTAATAAAATGGGAACATACCATTCTGTAATTCTTTTCTCTGAGCTGCACATCCGGTGTTAATGAATAATTTTGTGGCATAACTTTCACTGGCTCTAAAGTGCTCTGTTGCCTGGCTAATGTCAGGTAGGATGCTTGGAGCAGAGGTAAGTGTGCAAACAGCTGAGGGAAGTAACCAAGGGCATTAATGGTCTCAGCCAGCACCCAGCTCAGAGGTGTCATTGAGGACACGTTCTTGCCTCAGCGTCAGTTTGTTTTGCCTCAGGCCTGTCTCAGGGTCAGGAAGCTGCTGCTGTAACTGTCAGCTTCCATCTTCACAGAATTACATCTAAGAGTCAGGACAGGCTATTTCTCCTCTCCCATCTCAGAGTTGTCAGGGAGGAGTGCATTTCCCGCAGCCAGAACCAATCGCTGCCCAGCCCAGGGGAGGAGCCCGCAGCCAGAGCCAATCGCTGCCCAGCCCCGGGAAGAGCCCTTTGTGTCTTTGGTGAGGCTCACCAGGTCCTTTCTCCAGAGGGCGCCCTGGCTGATCGCCTGCAACCCACGCAGCGCCCTGGTGCTGGGACGCCTGGAGGGCTGGGGAGCCCCGCACTGTCACAGCGGGTCGTGGCGAGACACACACGTGTGCACACGCTCTCTGCCTCCGCGCACAGTCACGGGCACGGAGTGTGGTGATCTCACACACCGGAATCTGAGCTGACACAGGCGTAGCTCATTTTGTTTCGCTTTTCTTTATTGAGCTTCACTTTATTTGCACTTTCACAGGTGTTGGCGGTTTTACAAATGGAAAGCAAGAAGACCTTCCAAGGGGACCCCATGTTAGTAATTTACAGGGAAAAGGAGCAATTTTTCATAGAAATCCCGCTTGCTCTGTCCTTGTTAAGGAGGGGCTGGCAGTGGCCTTTGTCCTCTTGTCATGCAGGGCTCTCTTGTCCTATCCGGGCCAAACAGATCTTTCTGGATTCCCCCTACCCCTGCTTTTTTTCTTTAAAGATGGGAGTTGGTTAGAGAATCAGATGTGAGTGGCTTACAGGGTAGACAAGAGAATTCTATAAGCATGCATTGCAAATTAAACATGTGAGGTGCCTTATTTGCAATTCTGTTGGATATAGTAGATACTCCTATATTTCTATCTGACAGGGATGATTTCCAGGGCAGGCGAATTTTGGTTAGTTTACAGAGCAACACTACCTCCTGACTTTGGTGAAATATATCAAACTCTCCTACTAGTCTTTCCAAGACTATCTTCCCTGCTAGGTTCTTGGGTTCAAAGGCATTTTAAGCATTACCTCCTGTTCAGCATTTAAGACTCCAAATATCATCTGTTTTGTTGCCTTTGGTAACAGGGGCAGACGATGGACCCACAGAGAAAACACTCATATTCCTGAATTCAAGGGCTCAGGTAAAGCCCTGATAGAGTGCAGCCTTGGCCTTGTGTGCAGCCCTGGGTGACACACCCATGTTTCCCTGGAGGCCCTGAGATTTCAGGGGCAAAAAGAAGTCCAGGGGCAGGGAGGGAATATTCTACCGCAAGGAGTACTCACCTGGGAGGCCCAGCAGTAGAGTCAGCAGCAGGCAAGGAGGAGGGCAGGGCCAGGAGGCAGGGATGGGCATCCTGGAGGCCTGAGTGGCCTGCTGTGTCCAAGTGTGTGCTCGGAGGACGCGGACTCTCTGCTGTGTGAGAGGAGTGAGGCCCCAGCTGTGTGATATAAGAGGAAGCGCCTAGGAAGGGGTGCAAGGCTGTGACACAGTAGCCAGTTTCTGTATTCTAAACAGTTCCTGCTTCTAGATTGTGAAATAATCAGTCGGGGAAGCAACCACAGGGTGAGCAGTTACTCATCTTAGTTTACAGAGGGACTTGGACATGCCTCTAGGCAGTAGTGCTCCCCCACACTCCCTCTGCCTGGGGCCTCAGCTCTCCACTGGCCCCTCAGCTCACCTGAGGTCTTCATGGTGATGCCCCCCCTTGGGGGCCCAGGACAAGAAGGGTGTGCTGTGTGGGCTGTGTGCCAAACTTCCCAGACCAGGGCACTAGGATGTTGCCGGCTTATGGCCTCATCTCCTTCAGCCTCAGCAAGAGCTACTCATTGGAGGAAGGGAGAGGGCTCATCAGAACCTGGTCAGCGTTGGGATGGAACCAGGTCCTCTTCTGAAAGACCTTCTATTCCAACCATTTACTGATGGGACTGGAAAAACTCCACCCAAACGCACAGTGTTGGGTGGACCTCAGGACTGGTATGTGCCTCCTTGCAACAAAAGACATAATAAACTCACATCTTTCCGGAAAGCACGTGTGTTATATGACCACATTTATACACCCAGGGGTTTATCTGAGAGAAATGCAACTTATGTCCATACCAAACACTGTGAGCGAAATAAATCCACTTTAAGGATTTTCTCTTTTAGCAACTTTCAAATATACAACCCAGTATTGCTAACTGTAGTCACCATGTTGGATATTATATCCTCAAAATGTATTTATCTAATAACTAGAAGGTTGTTCATTTGACCATCTTGACCTACTCCCCTACTGAACGCGCAGCCTCTCACAACCACCAATCTCTTCTCTGTGTCTGTGAGTTTCCCCTCACCCCCAGGTTCCACAAATAACTGAAATAATACAGTATTTCTTTCTCTGCCTGACATCACATTGCATAATGCCCTGAAATTCCATTTATGTTGTTGCAAATGGCCGCATTTCCTTGTTTTTCTGGATGAATAATATTCCATTACATATATACATTTTCTTATGCATTCACCCACTGAGGGGCACTTACATTACTTGCTTGACTTGTATATTGTAAATAATGGGGCGATGAACATGGGGTTGCAGATTCCTCTTCATGGTAGTGATTTCATTTTCTTTGGATGTAGACCTGGGGGTGGAATGGCTGGGTCATATGAAGGTTCTATTAGTTTTTTGAGGCCCCTCTATACTGTTTTCCATAAAAAAGGTGTGGCTGCCCCAAACCTCTAATTGAATAAATTTCATGTCTTTTTTTTTTTTTTATTTTCTGTACCTTTTCTGCTTCATCTAATCTGCTGTTGAACCCTTCTATTGAATTCTCCAGTTCAGTGATTGATTTCTGTTTGTTACGTTCTCATATTTTTTTAAAAAATACCACCCACCCCAGGTCTTTATTACCCTACTGCCTGTGTCCATGGGCCATGCATGTAAGTATATAAGATCTTTAGTTCTCACATTTTGTATCTCTTTGTTGAAATTCTCGCATTTTGCACCCTTGTTCTCCTAGAGAGGTGAACAAGGTGAGCATCCTTATGAGCATTTATAAAACTACCAGGTAAAACATTAAGGTGTATTTCGGGAGTTTGATTTTATGCTTTGGGGTGGTGTTTGGTTCACATTCCTCCATGTCCTCATGGTCCTTGACTCTCCGTGTTGGCTTCTGGGCGTGAGATAAAAGAGGTGCCTCTTCCCATCTTGGTGGCGAGATCTGTTGCAGAAGACGAGCCTTGTCACTCAGCCCTGTTCTAGCACTTGGCTGTCTCTCCAAACTTCGTGATTTTCCAAACTGCCTTCTTTGTTCTCTGTTGCTCCCAATAGCTGAGGCGCCATTTCAGTGTCCGGAGGGGAGGAATTCAGTCTGCACCTCGTTGCAGGCTGATGGGAAGCTGGATCCTCAGGCAGCAGCGGTTAAGTATGAATGTAGACCTCCATCAGGAAAGGCTGGGAGGTGGGAGCTAAGGCTCTTGGGAATAGCCAGGGAAGAACTGGCTTTTTGTTTTCTACAATCCCGTGGGCCCCACTAACACAAGCCCCACTGGCCGCCAGAGCCAGGCGATCAAGGGGAGTGTCCCCTGAGCAGCAGCCGCAAGTCAGGGCTCTCACCCTGTGCACAAGCTGCTCTCAGGGAGGCACCAGCCACCTGGGGCCACGGAGGGAGCATGTGGACCTGACGCCCTCTCAGCTCCCTGGCTCTGGAGAGGATGGTTGGCCCCTGACGTGTGTTACATGAGAAGCTGACCCTCAGCTGCAGCCTTTATGAGAATCCCAAATGCACAAAACAATGGGTTGATCCAGATCAACCATCAACATCTACTGCAAGGCCAAATCGCTTTGGAAAGAAGACAATGCTCTGGGTTTGGTGGGATCAGGAAGGTGTGGTATATTATGAGCTTTTAAAACCAGGTGAAACCATTAATACTGATCGCTACCGACAACAAATAATCAATTTGAACCACGCTTTGATCATAAAACGACCAGAATGGGCCAGAAGACACAGCAAAGTAATTTTGCTTCATGATAATGCACCACCACACACTTCAAAACCAGTTAAAGACACGTTAAAAGATCTTGCCTTGGAAGTATTAACCCACCTGCTATGTTCACCAGACCTTGCTCCTTCAGATTACCACTTGTTCCGATCGATGGCACTCGCACTTTCTGAGCAGCACTTCAAAACGTACAAAGAAGTGGAAAATTGGGTCTCTGAATGGTTTGCCTCAAAACAAGAAAAGTTCTATTGGGACGGTATCCACAAATTACCTGAAAGATGGGGCAATGTGTAGCTAGTGATGGACATTACTTTGAATGAAGCACTTTGGATGCTTCTCTTGAAATTATCGTGTTTTCTTTGATTACAAAATTCGCATTGTTAACCAGTACACCTGAATATATGTATATATATAAAATCTTCTTTTTCTGAGTGTTGATGTTCTTTATGAACGGAGACACTGAGGCAAGCTTGGCGTGTAGGATGAAGTAGAGCAGAGGGCTACCGCTCGCTCAGGCGTGTAGCAAAGCCCCCAATGCTCTCACGGCTTTTATTGAGGTGAACACAGCAAACAACAATAGAGTACAGCAAGTGACAATGAATAACAGGCATGCTTATGAGATCATCAAAGCTAAGTTATACATTATACTATTAATTTCCTATGTTATACAAAGATTATTTCCACCTGCAGCAGTGCGCCCTCCCCTGAACTTTCCATGCCCTCATGGACTATTTATCACGTCAAGGAAAGTCCTGCCTCTGAACAATAAGTCTTGCTTGCAAGACTTTGTTCTGACGTGGCCTGCTTGCAGGCTCCTGCCTTTTCCTGGCAAAACGTCCTCTTCTAGTTAACTTTTCATTCCACTTGTCCAGCTACACTGAACCTACATAACAAAGAGATTTACATGGTTTTGACATGCACTACATGCAATATGTAAAAATAGTAATATAAAGATGTAATTTAGGCATAAGATGACTATCAAGAGGGAAGTGGGTGTGAATGTGTGTACACATATCTTCAGATGAAAAGGTTAATGGACCAAAATTGGTAATTTAAAAATATTTCTTGATGTACTAACAAAGTCAAACCTTACAGATTTATAATGTGAATTGTCTTCTGTGCATTCCATTGCATATCTTCCTCATCTGATGACTCTGGGTTTGACAGTCTCACGGCAATTCCATTTTGTTTACATTTCTGTCTCATGTAAGATCTACCATATGTTTTTCTTGTTCCATAGTTTATAAAATATTGCTTATATGTTGTTCTTGAGATTTCAAGAGTGGCTTTCAATGAATTCTAGGATGTACTGAAATATCTTGAAAATTGAAGTGATTTTACAATGATCATGTTAGGTTGTAGTTTGTTTAGTACACTTCGTTTCTCCTATTATAGAAAAACTAGTGGCCCAGTGCATGAAATTCATGCACCGGTGGGGTCCCTAGCGGCTGCCAGCTGCCGGCCGGGGCCTTCCTTTGTTCTGCGCTGCCCCATGGTGGTCAGCACAGTGATAGCGAGTGATCAAACTCCCAGTTGGTGGAACTCCAGAGGGGACACTTTGCATATTAGGCTTTTATATATACAGATTATTTAGAGAAGTTGTAGATTTACAGGAAAATTGAGTAGAAAGTACAAAAAGTTCCTATGACCCTCCTCCATCCGTTCCATAGTTTTCCTATTCACAGCAACTGGCGTTAGTTTGGGGCAGTGGTTACCATTGATGAGCCAATGTCAATATTGTTATTAACCAAAGTCCAGAGTTTGTGTTAGGTCACTCTCAGTGTTGTTTATCCCGTGGGTTCGGACAAACGTATAATGACACGCACCCATCACCACCGTGTCACACAGAGCAGCCTCCCTGCCCTAAAGCCCTCTGGGCTCCACCTGTTCATCCCTCCACCGAACCCCGGGCAACCACACATCTTTTTGCTGCCTCCATAGTTTAGCCTTTTCCAGAGAGTCTTAAAGTTGGAATCACACAGCGCAGCCTTTTCCCACTGGCTTCCTTCAGGTATATGATACTTTTCATAATAACATCAGCCGTAACATTTGCCAAAATGTTTTCCCAAGTGGCTGTACTTTTCACGTTCCCACCGTCAGTGTATGAGAGTTCCTGCCGCTCCACCTCCTCAGCCACACTTGGTCGGTTGTCTCGATGTTAGCCGTTCCGGTCAGTGTGCCCGGGTCTCTCTCTGCCAACAGTGACGTCTACACCATTTATGTGCGTTTTCCTAATGATCAGTGATGTGGGCCGTCTTTTCATGGGCTTCCTGGCCAGCCAATACCCTTCATTAAATAGTTTGCCCCAATTTTTCCCGATCTTTGCTTTCATGATTAATTGGGTTATCTCCTTCTTATTGAATTCCAAGAGATCTTTATATATTCCAGCTACAAGTTCTTTGTCGGATATGGTTTGCAAATATTTTCTCTAAGTCTGTGGCTTGCCTTTTTATTTTCTTAAGTGTCTTTTGATAAGGAGGTTTATCGTTTTGATGAAGCCCCACTTTCTTTTATCGTCCATGCTTTCGGCATCATATAGAAGTAATCTTTGCCAAACCCCGAATCACCGCGATTTCTGGTATAGTTTCAACTCTTACAATTAGGTGCATGAGCCACTGCAAGTTCTCCTTCTTCTTCTTCGTTTTCAATCTGGTGTGAGATGAGGGTTGAGGTCCGTTTTGCATATGGCCACCCAATTACCCCAGCACTGTTTGCTGAAAAGATTACCTTTTCCCACTGCTATGCCTCGTCACCTTGTAGAAAATCAACGGACCATCTACGCGAGGCCCATTTCTGGACTTGCTATTCTGTTCCATTCACCTACTTGGCTACTTTCACACCAATACCAGATGGTCTTGATTGCTGCAGCTCACAATGATTCTTTTTAAAAATATACATTTTTATTGATGTCAGAGAGAAAGGGAGAGAGAGAAACATCAATGACGAGAAAGAACCATCGATCGGCTGCCTCCTGCACGCCCCCTACTGGGGATGGAGCCTGCAACCCAGGCATGTGCCCTGACCGGGAATCAAACTGTGACCAGACCAACACTCTATCCACTGAGCCAAACCGGTCAGGGCAGAGTTGGATATTTTTAAAGGACAGATGGGATTAAAGATATAAGCACAAGATAAAGTACACAACTTCTTTGGTGAAAAGAAAAAAGGAAGAAGTGCTGTTTGGCAACAAAGTGCTAAAGGGAAAGAAAATGGTGGGGTGGGAAATACTGAGTTCTGAAAGAAAAAAAAGAACCTTGAATTTTGAGGACTCAAATCTTTTCCCCCATAATTGAAACAAATTATCTAGTCAAAAAGTGCATTAACGTGCCTAGCCTATGCTAGACTGACAAAAGAGGTTCATTCATCTAGAAATATTGTAAACATCCCAGGGCCATAGTTGTGATAAAAAGGTGTATCATTACACCAGACCAGTTTGACCATGGGACTGCAGTGACCAGAGCTTTCCGATGACAGTGAGTGTGGCATCCCAGTGTAGAGGGTGACGTAGGCCTCTTTCACTTTGTTTTAGCCCAGCAATGCAGACAACCCCATAAAGGTCACTTCCAGCCATGGGACTTGGTACTTAGCAGGTGTGCTGGGTCAGGCTCACTGAAAGCACTGGGGAGTAACAACCTAGTACTGATCCCCAACAATGGATAGAGACTAAGATGCAAACCCAAGCTGGTCCGGACAAGGTGGCGAAAACTCATCTCTCCTGTTTTCCTGTTTAATATTACTCCGACTCCTAGAAATTGCTCCATGGTACAAATAAAGGAGGGCTCTGAGAGATGGTAGAGAAAGGCACCCTGGCTCGGGACCTGAGGACACAGCAGCCAGGCTTTCTAGGTTGTACTCTCCTAACCCCCTGGGCACTGAATTTGACTAAATTGTGGCAGTGGGGAAAAAATCTAAAATCAGTCATCTATGAGAAAAGGAAGAACAAAACCACCCAAAGCAGACAGAAGGAAGGAAATTATAAAGAAGAAAGGAGAGTCCTGGCCAGGTAGCTCATTTGGTTAGAGCATTGTCCTGGTGTGCCAAGGTTAGGGGTTCCATCCCTAGTCAGGGCACATAAAAAATCAATAATTGCTTAAATAGGTGGAACAACCAATGTTCTCTCTCTCTTAAATCAATAAATTATAAAAATGAAATCATTATTTAAAAAGAAGGAAACTCAATGAAATTGGCTCTCAGCAAAGTAGGAATAGAGGGAACAAATCTCAATATAATGAAGGCCATATATGACAAACCCACAAGTAACATCATTCTCAATAGGAATGAACTAAAACATTGCCCTTAAGATCAGGAATATGACAGGGATGTCCACTTTCACCACTCTTATTCAAGATGGTATTGGAAGTCCTAGCCACAGCAATCAGACAAGATGGAGAAATAAAAGGCATTCAAATTGGAAAGGAAGAAGTAAAACTGCCATTATTTGTTTCCCACCCCACCATTTTCTTTCCCTTTAACATAAAACAGTCCTCAGGTCCTGAGCCAGAGTGGATGACATAATACTGTATATAGCTTTCACCAAAAACCTACTGCAACTGATACATTTAGTAAAGTAACAGGATACAAAAATCAATGTCCAGAAATTGGTTGCATTTGTATACATCAATAATGGACTATCAGGGAAACTAAAAAACTATCCCATTTACAATTGTATTAAAAAAACATACCTAGGAATAAAAGTAAATGAGATAAAAGACCTGTATTTAGAAATTTATAAGATACTAAGAATAAAATTAAAGAAGGTACAAATAAATGGAAACATATACCCTGTTCATAAATAGAAAGAATTAGCATTGTTAAAATGTCCATACTACCCAAAGCATTCTATAGATTCGATGGAATTTCTATCAAAATACCAATGGTGTATTTCACAGAAATTGAACAAGTAATCCCAAAAGTTATATGGAATTACAAAATATCATGAATAGCCCCAGCAAACTTGAGAAGAACAAAATTGTTGGAACCACGCTACATGATATCAAACTATTCTACAAGGCCTTAGAAATAAAATCAGCATGGTATTGGCATAAAAACAGATATGTAGATCAACAGAATAGTATAGAAAGCCCAGAAATAATCCCACACTTATTTGACAATTAATATTTAATAAAGGAGGCAAGAACATACAATGGGGTAAAGACAGTGTATTCAATAAATGGTGTTGAGAAAATTGGACAAATATGTGCAAAAATCTAGACCACCTCCTTATAGCACATACAAGAATAAACTACAAATGGATTAAATCCTAAAGGGAAACATGGGCAGTAAAATCTCAAACATTTCTGCCCTGGCCACAGTGGCTCAGTTTGTTGGGCATTGTTCCCTGCACCAGGAGATTGCCTGTCTGATTCCAGGTCAAGGGGATATGCCTAAGTTTCAGGCTTGGTCCCCGGTAGGGGGCATGTGGGAGGCCAATGATCTATGTTGCCACTGTCACATTGATGTTTTTTTGTCTCTCTCTCCCTTTCTCTTCCTTTCTCTCTAAAAGTCAATAAACTATTCTTTTTTTAAATAAGCAGTCTCCGGTGTTTACCTATGCCACCATCTTGGTCGACCTCAAGAAAATCTACTTTAAATATAATAATGTTACATGCAATAAACATTAATATTTCAAGAATAAACTACTTTAGCAAAAGTCTCACATATATTTCTCAGATCACCTTGATTAGTTTAGCCCAATCACCTAGTATGATGACAGGAAGTCTTTCCACACCCCTTCTGTAAAACTTCAAACTCTCAGGATGGTTGTCAGGAAAGGAGATGACGGAGGAAGGGAAATGTGATGTAGAAAATGTTCAGTGATGGCTGTGATTATTGCTGGTTCCCTGCCATAAATAGGGGACAAAGAAGGCCCATGCGGTGACCACTCAGAATCAGCTGGGTGCCTGTTCCAGATGGGAAAGCCCAGATGGGATGGAAACCAGGAGGAGGTTAGCAAGAGCAAGGAGGAGTGAGGTGGCTGTCATGGAACTCGGTGACTGTTGGGTGAAGTCAAGAGGCAGGACACTGTGAACAGGATGGTCTCCCTCCTTCCCTCTTTCTTTAATGTACATTGGTGTCAAGCGATCTATAAAAGTAGGTACCAAACTCTTACCAGTGTGGGATTTGGGAGTTGGGAGCACACTTCAAATTGCTAATTTATATCTATAGATTTCCAGATTATTCTATAATAAGCACAAATGACTACTCTTAACATTATAAATGAGACAATTTAAAAAGGGGTTCAGTTGGAGTAGAGGCCTCTCCAGAGGGTTCACCTGTGTTCTGGGGCTCCTGGTGAGCAGAGGCCTTTGGGGGAAGTTGTTTGGTGACTTCCAGTTGCTCATTGTGCTGCACCAGACAGCTGAGCATCGCGTTCTCCCTGTGGACAGAGAAAGTCACCAGCAGCCAGCTCCTCCAGTTGAAGGTGCCATCCTTGTTCTCTGAGGGTCGAGGCCATTTCTGTATGAGACATGTTTCTGTCCTTTAACCAAGTCAGCAGTAGGAGTTGGAAGTATAAGTTCTCCACGTGGCAGGTGAGGCTCACTGTGTTCTCTGACAGAACACAGTGTGTTGGGGAACCTCCCAAAGGGCAGAACTGTACCAGTGCAGGGCAGAAGATCGGACCTCATGGAAGATACAGACCACAGAAGAGGGCTCTCCCATTACCGCAAGGTGGGAACTGACAGTGCTAGGTATGCAGCAGGAGCTCAGAACTCAGGGTTCTCTTTGCATATAAATGAAATCACTAAGCACAGTCCCAGCATGCAGGAGGAACATAATAAATGTACCAAGTAAATGAAATCACGAGCACGGATGAGCTTGGCCTATGGTAGCCACTCATTTATTGAGTGAAGATATACAGGAACCTCTTTCCTCACATTCATAGAGGACCTGCTTTGTACTCCCATTACTCTATGGACATGTTTTGAATTAACTTTTATATATGGTATCAAGTTTATTCTTTCCATGAGGGCATTCAGTTGTCCCATCTATTCAGTATTTTCAAGCATCAAATTAAAAAATATAATCAAAACCACACTTTCTTTGAGGTGAAATATGGAGAACCAAATATAATCAAAACCACACTTTCTTTGAGGTGAAATATGGAGAACCAATGGACCATGGAATCAACACAGACATGCTGATTGAGATTTCTAAATTTTGAAATATAGAAATAATACTCTGAGGGATTGTAAGAATCTATATTTTATCAGGAAAACGTACATGCAATTATTTGAGCAGTGAATTGTATGGAAGACTGGGAACCTACATGCTAACGCCAAAGGTGGTGAAGAAGCCAAAGCTCATGGATATGACAGAGAGTTATTGCTTCTGGCTACCTTAAATGTATTGGAACCAATGGGGAGGTTTGCAAAGTCTTTATCTGGTCATGGGGTTCTCCTGAAAATGACATTTCTGCTTCCTTTTTGCTTTTTTAATTCAATACATGTTTTTCTCATTGGCAAATTTCAGTGAAAATCATCCAGAATTTAAAAGCAAATATACTGGCCACAGTGGACTAGGATAAGGGGTAATGGGATAAATGATAGAAAGATCAAAAGCATGCTCCCAGCCGGTGTCCACCTATGAACAAGGAGGTCACAATTCAATTCCTGGTCAGGGCACATGCCTGGCTTGTGGACTCTCCGGTGTGGGGTGTGCAGGAGGCAGCTGATTAATGATTCTCTCTCATCATTGATGTTTCTCTCTTTCCCTCTCCATTCCTCTCTGAAATCAATAAAAATATAGTTTTTTAAAAGATCAAAAGCATGGGGTGAGGCTGAGAAGAAAAAATGTGTGTGGACGAAGGACTTTACAAACAGCACCCATATACTGGGGAATAGAAGTACCTGGGTAAAGACATTAGCTGTCTCCTCTTGCTCTGCACAAACAGAAAGTGAAGGTGAAGACAGTGTGGCAGATGGCATGGCTGAATGTTTGATCAACTGTCAAAACTCAGAGCCAATCTGCAAATACTGGGAGAGCAACTTACTTTATTTCCTCTTTCCTTTCTGTCTTGGCTCCAGTCACTCAGTGAAATCTCTGTGAAACACAAAATGACTACTAAGCTAATGGAAGAGAGACTACACTGACCACACAATGTAATGAAGACAGTCTTTACAAAACCACTGTGAAAAAGCACTAAACTAAATACAATCCACAACACGTAGCAGCAACAAACCTGAACAAAAGAGGAGATTCTGATTTCTAGATTTCCACATTACGTTATTTAAAGTGTCAGTTCTCAACAAAAGCTAGAAGGAATGAAAAACACAGAAAAGTGTGGCTAAGTCACA
>NW_005364562.1:7506-9199 GCF_000412655.1 Myotis brandtii | reverse complement strand
ATTGATTTCAGAGAGGAAGGGAGAGGGAGAGAGACAGAAACATCAATGATGAGAGAGAATCATTGATTGGCTGCCTCCTGCATGCCCCCTACTGGGGATAGAGGCCGCAACCCGGGCATATGCACTTTGCTGGAATCGAACCAGGGACCCTTCAGTCTGCAGGCCAACGCTCTGAAGTCTCTCTTTAGATCAACCCAGATTGTTTGTAGTTGACAGTGTTAAATATGTGTTCCACGTGTGCTTAAAAAATATAGTCTCGCAGGGCAGTGTGGTTCAGTGATTGAGCATTGACCCATGCACCAGAAGGTCACCAGCCTGATTCCTGGTGAGGGCACATGCCCAGATTTCAAGCTCATTCCCCAGCAGGGGGTATGCAGGAGGCCAATGATTGATGTTGATGTTTCTCATGGATGTTTCTATCTTTCTCTCCCTTCCTTTATCTCACTCACTTATCTCACTCACTAAAAAAAAAAAAATAAATAAATTTATATATATGGTCTGTGATTTTGTGACATAGAGTTTAATTCACAAGGTCAAACTAACTTTTACATTTTTCAGTTTTTTGAAGTCTTCAAGCATTTTGAAGTTTTTAATAACCTAATTATTTGCGTCTCTTTTATAATGATACTAGATGCCTGGTGCACGAATTCCTGCATTGGTGGGGTCCCTAGGCTTGGCTGGAGATCAGGGCCAATTGGGGCCATCTGGCCCAGTCCCTATTGGGGCTGGGCCAATTGGGGCTGGGCCAATAGAATCCTGCCAGCAGGGGGACAGATTGGAGTAGGGATAGGGGAGCTTGGCCAGCCACTGGAGGTTGGCTATGGGAGTGCACTGACCACCAGGGGGCAGCTCCTGCATTGAGCATCTTCCCCTTGGAGGTCAGTGCACATCATAGCGACTGGTCAACCTGTAGTTCTGGTCTTTTGGTTGTAACTGTCGCTTAGGCTTTTATATATATAGATTACAGGGAGATATATGTCAAAACTTCCAGTGAATAAGGAAATCCTGCTTTTATTTGTGTGAATATGTTCATTTCACTCCCTTGTAAATTTTATAAGCCACAAAACTCCCCCTGAACAAAATGGATGCTTGACTTTGATCTGTAATTGGGTTTTCCCAAACAGTTCTGAGTTTGATAAAAAGTTCATAGCCATTTGCATGTGAAAATGGGAGCGTGTGTTGAAAGCTCTTTTGTGGCAACATGGCTGGTTGGTGATATTACCACATACAGTAAATCAACATAATCTACCTTGTCAAGATTGTCAAATCTAAGTGGAACATTGTATTAAAAACACATATATATTCAGGAAGCCAATTCATGGAATGGTTTGATAAAAAGATGGGTTAAAGCTTTCAGTTAAACAACAAGAAAGCCCACTGCATGGGAGAACATATTTGCCAATGTTATCACCGATGAGGGTTTAATATCCAACATTTACAGGGAACTCATACAAGTTAACAAAAGAAAGATAAACAATCCAATCAAAAAATGGGCAATGGACCTAAATAGATACTTTTCAAAAGAGGACATAAGGAAGGCCAAGAGACATATGAAAACACGCTCAAAGTCACTAATCATCCGAGCAATGCAAATCAAAACAACAATGAGGTACCATCTCACACCTGTCAGAATGGCTATCATCAACAAATCAACAAAGGACAAGTGCTGGCGAGGATGTGGAGAAAAAGGAAC
>NW_005364562.1:0-3543 GCF_000412655.1 Myotis brandtii | reverse complement strand
GTTCGATTCCAGTCAAGGGCACGTACCTCGGCTGCAGGCTCCTCACAGGCCGGGGCCCTGTTCGGGTCTTGTGCAGGAGGCAACCAGTCAATGTGTTTCTGTTACATTGATATTCCTCTCTGTCTTTCCCTCTCTCTTCCACTCTCTCTAAAAATCAATTGAAAAATATCCTTGGGTGAGGACTAAAAAAAAAAAGAATTAAAAAATAAAAAGCATTTGAAATAAATCTTTGTTGAATTTTCCTTTTTTTGTAAATTTTCATTTACTTCCGAAATAAGCATTGGTGACATCTCATAATCAGCTCTTACCATTCTTTTCTAAATACAAGGTAGCTTAGAAAAACACAATTAACCCTGGAAGACATTATATTTTTAAAACTTTGAATTTTTTCCCTTCTGAATATATTGTATCTACTTTAGATTATATGCTTTGTATTTTTTTCTTTCCTGTATAACATGTGGGAACATCCATTGGTGCATATAAATGATATATTAGGCTATTTCAGTGGCTATGTTCTTAACAGTCAGAGCCTAGTTTTAGTGAGTTAGTCTAATAGTCACAGTTTTTAAAACTCCATTTATATGATTTGTTAAATTAGTGAGCTGTGAGCTACAAGGATATTCCTCTAAATCCCTTTTCTCCATTCTCTGAAAATGTTGAAGGATGGACATGAAACTTTGTTCCAAGAGAGCTCATCTGTTTATGGTGAAGGAATTTGATCAGCCTATTTCCATAGCTAACATTTTTTTCAAAGTTTTCAGCGCCAAAATCTGTGTGCATCATTTTATATATTTTAAATAATTCTCGGTGAATTCCTGGAAAAGATGCAGAAGATGATTGTGTTTCTTTAATAGACCTGGGGACAGACAATTCTGTGATGGAAGGAGTATTATCAGTGTCTTTTGGACAGATCAGGAAATTGAGGTAGAAGAGTGAAAGGCTCAGATGCTGGAAGCAAAAGGCTCAGAGTCAAGTCAAATCTATGATTTTTTGCAAATTATTTACCTCCAGGTGCTTTGGGTTCAGCCTCTGAAGTAGGATAATAAAGGCTCCAGCTTTGCAATTAAGTGTGTGAATTTGTAGAAAGCCCAGCACAAGACCTGTGTCACTGAGGTGCTGTGTGTGCAAGTGATCACTACAAAGTGTTTCTTGTTAGAGCTCTCTGTGCTCCTCAAGAACTCACTGGGACTTGCCTACCCGCGCCCCCTTCAGTCCACCTGCCTCCTGCCCCCACCCCTGTTCCCAGGTTCTTTCTTCCGACACAGGCATCCATGATGCTGCTGCCCAGAGCAGGAAGTCCCAGCACCTTTGCCTGGTGTTTGAGGTCTTGGTTTTCTTGTGGCATTTTTCAAAGGTTCACCCATACCCAGCGCAGTTTGACCAAAGTTACTGGAACACCCTGAGCATTTTCACTCTTGGAGGGCTTTGCATAGGGTTCCCTTCCCTTCCCATACTCTCCTGGGTTATAGACTGTTGGACCCAAATATCTCCCTGGTGGCCCTTCACACTCACAGTTCCCACTGAGCTCACTGTCTTTTCCTCATCTTTCTCATTACCCAGCTTCCCCTTTGTCCACTCAGTCACTGGACAAGACCCAGGGTCCTCTGTACCAACAAGTGCCCCACTCCTGATCTCTATCCCTCTTTCTCCGGGTTTCAGACCCCTGAATTGACCCATTCTCTCCTTTCCATCTCCATGGTTTCAGCTGGTTTAGCTTCTGTCTTCTGTCCCTCAGCCTTCTTCGAGCCTCCTCTTTGGTCTCAAGTTTCTACCATCAAGTCTGTCCCAATCTCATGGCCTTAAAGGGGTCTTTATCCAGAGTTGACCCATCCCTTCCCTGCTTACAGCCCTCTCATTCCACCTGTCCCTTCAACAGTGTCCAGGGTCCTCAGTTTAATGAGGAACTCACCAAGACAAGTTAATGCCCACGAGCTGCAGGAGGTAGGCAGCCATAATGCAGCATTGGGTTCCTGGGGCCCCTCTACCTCTTCCTTCACCAGTGCAGGCATCAAGCAGTTACTAGCAGCAGGAGCAGAGGGGCCTGAGGGATTGTAAGGGCTGCATTCCCCCAGTCCCTGGGGTTTTTTGGGGGATTGTAGGGAGGAGGAGTCCGAGAGAAGAGAGGTAGGTGGTGATTGAGGAGAAGTGCTAGGACAGGGAAGGAAAGAAAGGCCTGCCTGGTGCTGGTTGTGTAACCTCGGGAGTACTCCTGGCGCACTGTGGCTTAGGCTCCACATTGGTAACATGGGCACAATGGTTACCACGTAATGTTGTCACAAGAATTAATGACTCTGCAGAAAGAGCTTAGAACAGCCTGGCCCTTAGGATGGTTGCATTTTATTTTGTAATTGGAAAAATGTGTTTCTATTGCTTTTCTATCAAATTGTTTATTCCTCTTCTTTCTCTAATATTCTGTGAGAGTTACATGGGTGACAAGAACCTTATCTCTCTAATTCATTGCCTGAACCTATTAGTTAGAGCTCATTAGATAATCTTATAATAGTTTTAATAAATGAAATATTTCAGTGAATGAATACTTAATAAAACATGCAGTGTATGAAGCTAAGATGGCCCATTGGAGCCCACAGATCAGGCTCCCTTTGCTCCTTCTACACTCCATCTCCTGCTGTCTCCCCCTCCCTGCATCAGCTGCAGGCACAGGGGCCTCCTCACTGTTCCTTAAACACATAGGCAGGTTTCTGCCTTAGCGCCTTTGCCGTGGCTGTTCCCTTGTTCCCAACTTTCAGTGAGTTTTCCACGCTGTTTTAACTTGTCTGCATTGGGCTTCTCTGGAATCAGATGCTTTTCTGTTTATTTATTTGTTTGCTTATTTATTATCTGTCTCCTGATTAAGGTGGCTGCCCACATGTGCAAGACCTTGGTCTTGTTCTGGTCTGTGTCTCTAATGCCAGGCACCAAGGAGATGGTTAATCTTGGATGAGTAAATGTATGTACAAGTGATTGACAAAGCTAAAGATGAACGACATAAAGGAATGGGTATGTGGGAACAAATTGAGAAACATATGTTTAGAGTTAGAGTGAGAGTGACAGTCTTTTTAATTCCTCTCTCAGAACCTGACACATCTTTAGACAAATACAACAAGGACAAAAAGACTGAGTAACACCATGATATAAAGTTGGGAGTGTATATACACACCCACTTGACTCTGATCCTAGAAAAAAAAATCTTTTCTTTTCCTAAGACCATGTTTAGTTACAAAGGTGATTATATACATAACCTCAAAGAAAGCATCAAAGAAATGAAAAGGTTGAGTATTACAGGGCACAGTCTGCCCTCATATTGCATAAGATACTTTCATGTTGATATGTAGTGCTGGTCCATCCAATATGTCAGCCAGTCTCCTCCTGTGGCTGTTGAGCTTATGAACTGTGGCCAGTCTCAGTTGAGATGTGCTTTCAGTGGAGGATACATATTGATTCTTCAGAACACAGTAGGGAGAAAAGGATGTGAAATACCTGGCATAAGTTTCTTTAAATATTGACTTTTTGTTGAAATAGAACTATTTATGGTAAATATATATT
>NW_005364561.1:0-679 GCF_000412655.1 Myotis brandtii | reverse complement strand
TGCACCAGTGGGGTCCCTAGGTGTGGCCTGAGGGGATTGGCCGAAACCAGCAGTCCAGTGCCGCCTGCTGCTTCTTGCCTGCTTTCCTGCCTGCCACTCCCACTCATCCCGGCCCCACGGTGTGTTGTTTTTTTCCATTTCTTTTCTGACATTTCATTTTTAGTATATAGGAAAGTAAAGGATTTTTTAACATCAATTTTGTATCCAGCAACTTTAATGTATTTGTTTATTGTTTCTAATAGTTGTGTGTGTGTGTGTGAAATTTTTAGGGTTTTCTATATACAAAACATGTCATTTGCAAAGAGTGCCACTTTTACTTGTTCCTACCCTATTTGGATGCCTTTTATTTCTTTTTCTTGCCTTATTGCTCTGGCTAGGACTTCTAGTAGTATGTTGAATAATAGTGGTGAGAGTGGGCATCCTTGTTATGTTCCTGATTTTAGAGGAAAAGCTTTTAGTTTTTCATCATTGAGAATGATAGTGTTAAGGTTTGTCATATATGGCCTTTATTATGTTGAGGTATGTTCCTTCTATACCCATTTTATTGAGTGTTTTAATCATAAATGGATTTTTTATCTTATCAAATGCTTTTTTTTCATATATTGTGAAGATCATATTATTTTATCCTTTCTTTTGTTAATGTGGTATATCACATTAATCAATTTGCATATGTTGAGCT
>NW_005364560.1:0-712 GCF_000412655.1 Myotis brandtii | reverse complement strand
AGTCTATTTTCCCCATAAGATGTCTAGAGAAAGGAGACAATTCATTTTATTGTTTGCCTCTGTAACAGGAAGGGTGGATTTCTTATGAAATGGGAGTTCTGAACACTGCATGGGTTGTGCATGTTAGAAAACTAATCCTATCAGAGAAAGAATCAAAGATAAAAAAAGAATCTTACCTGTGTTACCATCTTCCCCTGAGATAAAGCAAAATTCTTAAAACCCATAATTTAATACTTGTGTGCACTTTTTGTAAAATAGGGATCTCAAGTAAATTAAAAGTTGGATATTAACCTTCCATCTGTGATTTGGGTCTTTGCAATACTGTGGGCCTCTTAACAACAAAACAAAAACTGAGTGTATTCAGGGTTGTCTAACATCTCCAATCGGCTTGCAATATGCATGTCTGTTTTTCCTTCGACATGGCTGATTACTGGGGAGGTTAGTGATAATCAGCCTCTTCCCACTTATTCTACTCATCTGTTTCCAGTTTGACTTGTCAATGTGAAGCAAACATCTGGACTGGAGGGTGGGTTTATCATCTGAACAGATTTAAAATGAAGAATCTTCTCCCCACAAACAACTCCTAGATAAAATAGGGCAGCAAAGGAGCCCTGGCTTCTCCTCTCCTCACGCAACAGTGACAGATCAAGAAATATGTGGGCTCTGGAGAGAGACTTAGAGTACAATTGACTGCCCCTCCCCACAGTCCTCC
>NW_005364559.1:0-612 GCF_000412655.1 Myotis brandtii | reverse complement strand
TTTTACTTTTTATAATCATGAAAATGAGATATAATCCATTTATCAATGTAAAATAATCTATATATATAAAGTCTAATATACAAAAGTGTCCCCTTGGGATTTCAACCACCAGGAGTTTGATCACTCACTATGATGTGTGCTGACCACCAGGGGGTGGTGTGGAATGAAGGAAGGCCCTGGCTGGCAGCCAGCAGCTGGGAAAGGGAGGCCCTGGCCAGCGGCTGGCAGGTGAAGGGAGTCGAGGCCCCGGCCGGCAGCTGGCAGCCACTAGAGACCCTACCCATGCACAATTTCTTGCACTGGACCTCTAGTTTATTATAATTTATTTTGCCAACTACATCTTGTATACATTAATTCATTCATTGAACATTTTTTATGGTGTTTTTGGTAACAAGTATAGTTCTATGGAATGGGTATATGGAGATAAAAGCTACAATTCTGTTATTGCCTTCAAAAAGTTTCAATATTCAGGTTAAATACATTCATAGAGGAATATGAAGGGCCCAAAAGGAAAACATAGGAAAGCTACTTGTATGAGGTGAGTGTCAAAGGAAGGGTTCTTATAGTAGGCAATTCCTGGCCAAGATTTGAAATTGGAAAAAGAGTTACCTT
>NW_005364558.1:4022-4968 GCF_000412655.1 Myotis brandtii | reverse complement strand
AGATTCTGTTTTTAGTTTACAATGTCAGTAACCTGTGTTTCTGGAAAGACCAGCTCCATCCCTGTTGTCCTTGTGACCTTTGGCAGTCATTCTCCTGAATTCTGTGGTCACATGTATAAGCCATTACACTGAACCTGGAAGTTCAAGAAGTTCCACAGACGTCCAGAGACTTTGAAGATGTGGGGAAGAGCAGAGGAAGAAGTTGGAGAAATGGTCTGAAAGTCGTTTCAAGGCGTCCATTTTCTAGTAATCCCCACCCCCACCCCCATACCTGGCCAGCACCCCTGTCTTGGAGATAGATTACTTGGCCATAAAAAAAGAGAAATCTTACTATTTACAAATACATGGATGGCCCTAGAGGGTTTTATGCTAAGTGAAATAAGTCAGAGAAAAAGACAAATAACATATGATTTCACTTATATGTTTAATCTAAAGAGCAAAGTAAACAAACAAAAGAGAAACAGACTCACAGATGCAGAGAACAAGCTGATGGTTGCCAGATGGGAGGTGGATTGGAGGGTTGGGTGAGGAAGGTAAAGGGATTAAGAAGTACAAATTCATGGGTGTTAAGTTCTGCACAGGGAATATAGTCAATAATATTGTAATAAGTAGGTATGGTGCCAGGTGGGTACTTGAAATGTCAGGGGATCACTTTGTAAGGTATATAAATGTCTAACCACTATGCTGTACACCTTAAACTAATATAATACTGAAAGTCAACTGTAATTGAAAAATTTAAAAAGTCTAAAGAAATAAAAACAAACAAAAAGAGAGATGCATACTAAGAAATGTTCTGGGAGGTGCAAGTTAACAAGAACAGTTTTCCTAGGGTAGCATTTGCTAATAATAATAGCAGTGAGCAAGATCAACCTGATCTATCTATAAAGTGCAGCAATTTTCAACCTTTTTCATCTGATGGCACATAAACTAATTACTGAAATTCTGC
>NW_005364558.1:2205-3915 GCF_000412655.1 Myotis brandtii | reverse complement strand
CAAAACATGCCCATAATGAATATGGCAAACAAAATAGGAGATTGGCCGTGAATTTCTAAAAGTAAACAAGCAGTTTTATTTTCAGATAAAACTAAAATTAGTGAAATGTTACATTGCATCAGTATTTTAAAATTCTGTGTGCTGTGAACTTGACAAATGTATTTAAAGAAAGAAAGAGGAAGTGGCTCAGAGAAGTAAAGCCAGTTTCCAGCCCAACCTCTTCCCAGGAAATATTATTTATGTTGCCTCCGTTTGTTCCTGCAGTGAGTCCGTGTCATCGTTTTCATCCAGTGGAAGCCCCACACCCACAGAAGCCCACAGCTCTTGGTCCGGGTCTGGGAAGCAGAGTTCGACCTTGACCACGGGTGTATCTACCAAAAGGAGCTCCATTTGCTATTGGAGAGATGAAGTATGTCTCAGAATACTTTGGATAATTGCATGGTTACAATGTGTGAACAGTTGCTTTCTTATTTTTTAAAATTATTTTTATTTTTACAATACTTTTTTTTTTTTACAATACTTTTATTCCTGGAGAGAAAGGGAGAGGGAAATGGAGATGGAAACATCATTAATGAGAGACAATCATTGATCAGCTGCCTCCTGCACACCCCCTACTGAGGCGCAACCCTGGTATGTGCCCTTGACAGGAATCAAACCCAGGACCCTTTAGTCTATAGGCTGATGCTCTATCCACTGAGAAAAACTGGCTAGGGCTCTCTCTCTCTCTCTTTCATGTTTTTATTGATTTGAGAGAGAGAGGAAAAGAGAAGGAGAGAGAGAGAAACATCCATGAGAGAGAATTGATTGTCTACCTCCTGCACGCCCCCTACTGGGGATGGAGGCTGCAACTAGGGCATGTGTCCTGACAGGGAATTGAACCAGTGCATAGAATGACACTCAACCAACTGAGCCACACCAGCCAGGGCTGCTTTCTTCTTATTTTTTAAAAATACATTTTTTTATTGATTTCAGAGAAGAAGGGAGAGGGAGAGAGAGATAGAAACATCAGTGATGATAGAGAATCATTGATCAGCTGCCTCCTGCACATCCCACACTGGGGATCAAGCTCGCAACCCGGGCATATACCCTTGACTGGAATCAAACCCAGGAGCCTTTAGTCTGCAGGCCAATGCTCTATCTAGTGAGCCAAACCAGCTAGGGCTGCTTTCTTATTTTTAAAAATATCTTTTTACCAATTTTAAAAGCATTACCTATTATACACATACATAGCCATACATATAAAATCATTTCTATGTCACACATAAAATCTTAAAAATACAGAACATATAAAGAAAGACAAAAATAACTTATATTCCCATAACTCAAAGTCTCAGCTATTAATAGTTTTGTTTTTTTCTACTTCCTTCCCCTCCCTCTCGGTGTGTTACATTTAATTTTTTATATGAGACTAGAGGCCCGGTGCACAAAATTCGTGCCCAGGGCCAGCCTATACCCTCTCCAATCCGGGACTCCTCGGGCGATGTCCTACTGCTGGTTTAGGCCCGATCCTAAGGATCGGGTCTAAATCAGCAATCACACATCCTTCTCACAATCCTGGAGCACTGGCTCCTAATCCCTCACCTGCCTGCCTCCCTGGTCACCCATAACTTCCCCCCACTGCCAGCCACGTTGCCACCAACTGCCCCCTCCCTGCCGGCCTGGTTGCTCCTAACTGACTACATGCTGGCCTGGTCACCCCTTACTGCCCCC
>NW_005364558.1:0-1814 GCF_000412655.1 Myotis brandtii | reverse complement strand
AACCCAGGTACATGCCCTTGACCGGAATCGAACCTGGAACCTTTCAGTCCGTAGGCCGATGCCCTATCCACTGAGCCAAACTGGTTTCGGCTCTTTTTACCAATTTTAAAAGCATTACCTACTATATACATACATCACCATACATATAAAATCATTTCTATGTCACATGTAAAATCTTAAAAATACAAAACAAATAAGGAAAAACAAAAATCACTTATATTCCCATATCTCAAAGTCTCAGCTATTAATAGTTTTGTTTTTTTCTACTTCCTTCCCCTCCCTCTCGGTGTGTTACATTTAATTTCTTATATGAAATCCATGGCGGGAAATTCAGGACAGACGCTGACAGTAGGAACTCAAGAGGAAAACTTGGGTGAAGTAAAAACTAAAATATTGCCCTGGTTAGAGGATTTCTAAGCAGATGTTTTACTTTCACCTTCTAAGTGTTGTGGAAACTGTTAACTTTGACCTTATCTTTGTCATTTTCAGAAGTGGGATTTGGAGCCAGACAAGCTTTTAGTCACAGCTCTGTTGGGTGCTCTGCCGATTGCACAGCCTCCTTCCCCCGTAGCCCCTCAAGTGCCCCTGAGCATCCTGGCACGGCCTTTTGTGAAGCCCTTGTGACTGGGAGCCTCCACTGTAGCCCGTGGGTGTTCTATCTCCTGCACTTTCTTGTTTTCTGTTTTTCTTTGCTCTCTTTAAAAGCAGTTCTCCACTTGCCCCTCTTCCTCCTACCATCTTACAGCAGCGATTTGCAAGGTGTGGGAGGGGACGCTGGGAGGGAGTCAGCTCTGAGTCACTCAGGACCTCTTCAGAGATGTGCTCTCACTCCTGATAAGCAGCCCCCACCTCACGCCCACTCCCTGTCACCCCCACTCGCACTCTTTGCTCATGAGTGTACAGGTGGGAAGAAGGCTGTGAGTCATGGCTTCACACTGTCCAAATTCTGGATTTTCATGTAATTATCCAGAGAGACTCTAATGGCTTTCATTTGTAGAATGCACATTACTCCAGAACCTACAGTTGCTTTTAAACACTTTTATTTACTTTTTGATGGAGAATATTTGCAAAAGCAGCCAAATGCAATCGAGAGAAAATGGAAAGTAAGCCCTCTCCCAGGCTGTACCCAGGTAATTCCCTCCTAAGAGACATATGTTATTATTGATTTTCTCCTTATTTGCATTTTAAAAGAGCATTCAACTCCCTTGCAACCTGGGATTCTAGTTTATTATCAATTGGAGGGAAGAAGTAGCAGAAAATATTGACTAGCATTCTATGAAAATCAACCTGAGTAAACCATTTGGATCAGGTATGTCAGACTGAATATGCACTTTGTTGCCCTGAGCTGTGGATTAGATTTCAGGTTCACACATCCCTGGAAGAAAAGATAACCAGGCTTTTGCTCTGGAGGCTGCCTGGTCAGTGTTGATTCTCCTAATTCTGGTAATGTTCACATTCTCCTCCTTGGACCTGAGGGCTGTAGGACTGTTGCCTCCCAACCATCGAGAACACGTAGAAAGGCTGAAAAGTGTTCTTATCCACATTTCACTGTAGCCACAGTCCAAGAACCTCTTTAGGTCAAGCAGGAAAAATTAATACTCTGGCCTCACCCTAATAATCATGCCTCAGGATTTTTTTTCATTGATTGAAAGAATGTGAATGGCCCTTTCTATAAGAGCCATTTTCCTTTTCAGTGGTATCATCAGAGAAAGGAATACTTTGAACTTTGCAGATGTGCTTAGATGTGGTCTCACACCACCATATGAGAGACATATGTCTGCATATTTATTTATATGTGTGTGTGTGTATATATA
>NW_005364557.1:0-1194 GCF_000412655.1 Myotis brandtii | reverse complement strand
GGGGGGTCATTCTTAATTCTTCTCCTTCCCTTGTACCCATTTCCAATCAGTAAGTCTTATGTTCAGCTCTAAAGCATGTCACATATACCGCCAGTCCCCACATGTCTGTCACTATAACCCTAATCCAAGCCACCATTATCTCTCCTAAACTATGTAATAACCTCCACCTGATCAGCCTGCCTCCACCATTGACCCTATAGGCCTATTATCTGCACAACAGTCAGAGCAATCTTTTCTAAGGTGAGAATCAGGGCATTTGCTCTCCATTCCAATAGAATAAAATCCAACTCCTTATCACAGCTCTGCCTGACCTGACTCCTGCCTCCTTCTCTAACCTCAGCTCTCACCACTCGGCTCCATTCACACTGGCCTTTCAATCCTTCAAACCTCCCAAGCTGAGTCCAGCCTCGGCCTTTGCACCAGCTGTTGCCTCCATCTGGAAAGCTCTCTCCAATCTTTGTGTGACTCCCTTCTCCATTTAGTCTCTTCAGCTCAAATGTCTTCTCAGAGAAAAATTTCTCTAGTCTAGCTAAAACACAACAGCAAAAATCCTTCCCTATCCTTCCTCGCTATCTAATTGCTATGTTTTCTTTTCTTCACAAAAGTTATCTGGAATTATACTGTATGTGAATTTTTTTTTTTAGTTTATTATTTTTTGCCTCCACTGAGTGTAAGCTGTGTGAGTACAAGTACTTTCTCTAGTGCTAACCAAGTGCTCAACAGATGATTGTTCATGAAGGAAGCTGGTGTGGAATGAGGCCCTGTAAGCATGAGGAGAAATTCAGTCAGGAGGAGGGCTCACAGGCTTGGCAGGGCACAGAGCTCAAGGGTGAGGTGGAGCTCACAGAATGCATCCTGTGCACACACCCTACAGTGGGGCCTTGACTTACGAGTTTAATTCGTTCCAAGACCTAGCTCGTTAAGGAGCTTGTTAAGGAGCTCGTTAACTCAAATTACTCTATCAACTCATGCAAAAAAAATCGGCAGAGAGACAGCTGGTATCTCAAAAAACTGGTTAGTCGGGACACTCGTAGGTCAAGGCCCCACTGTATATCCTCATCCAAGCAATTTGGATTTTGGACTCTGGTGAAGCCCTCATAGAGAAGGGTTCAAATACAATGCATGCCTCTGGCATTTCTATACTTACTGAGGACGCATGCAGACTACCACAATGGTAGGTCACTCCACCCGTCT
>NW_005364556.1:0-2004 GCF_000412655.1 Myotis brandtii | reverse complement strand
ACATATATAATACATATATAATTACATAAAATATATATTAGAAATACAAAATTAAAATGCATATACTATTTATAGCATATATTTATATACTTAACATGTATATATGGCATTATGTATGGTCATACATATGTGTATATGGTCCAAAAACAGACCAAGATTCCATTAAAACTTAGTTTTTGATTCAAAAAAGAAGAAAGCATGATATGCAAATGGGTTATTCAACTAATTGTGCTCTAAAATTTGACTATTTGTGGAATTGTGAGATTTTCAATTAACTCCACAAACCCACATAACATCTTTTTTTTTAAAAAATCAACATTAATAAAAATCAAAGGAAAATAATGAATTCTAGAAAAACTATTTGAAATCCTTACAATTTGAAATCAGGAAGACTGCCCAATTATATGTTATTTAACTTCATCTCAATTTCATCATCAATGAAATAGGAATAATAGTGCTGTTGGTTGTTTAGAAGGCTAAAAATAAAGTATATATTTATAGCACAGCCCAGTGCTCAAAACAGTGTCAGCAATTATTTATTATAATTATTACTACTTGTATATATCTTATGCAAAGTTAAATGAGTAAAAATTCTTAAACTCAATAGAGAGACAGGCTAAGGATGTGAGTAATTGATGAAAGAAGAAACTTAATTAGCTAATAAACTTGAAAAATTTAGCCTTGCTAATGAGATGCAAATTAAAGCATTAATAAAATGCCAGTTTCCAGTTAATAAATTAGACAAAGCTTTTAAATATAATACAAAAGAGAAGCTTTCTCCTACACTGGGCGCATGGATTTTCCACAACTGACCTTGAAGGCAGTTTGGCAATAGTCCATACTCTTTCACCTGTAATTTCACTCTTGAGAATATATTTAAAACTGTCTAAATTTTACTTTTGTGTGAATAATTGAGCATATCTTAAATCAAGGGACTCAAAGTTTTTGTGATATCCCAGTTTTATCAATGAAAATATTTTTTTACCAAATGCTTCTAATATACATAAATGTATTTCTTGTTTTTTTATACTATACATTTTTACCACTAAAAACAAATAGAATTGCCCTGGCTGGTTTGGCTCAGTGGATAGAGTGTCAGCCTGGGGACTGAAGGGTCCTGGGTTCAATTCCAGTCAAGGGCACATGCCCAGATTCTGGGCTCGATCCCCAGGAGGGGGCGTGCAGGAGGCAGCAGATCAATGATTCTCTCTCATCATTTATGTTTCTATCTCTCTCCCTTCTTCTCTGAAATCCATAAAAATAAAAGCAAATAGAATTGAAAAGAATATGAAGTAAAAATGGAAATTCTAATACTTTCTTCCAGTACCTCAACGTATTATCTGAACCATCTCCTGGTGTGCATGTACCCCATTCCAAAGACCACATTGTGGGCTATTCTGCAGTTAGAAAAGAGTTAAATAAATCATAGCAGATTGATCAGAGTAAATTTATGCAGCTGTTTGAAATCACAGCTTTGAATAATATTTAAGTTTGAGACCATGATTACAATATAATACAATAATATCTCTGAAGGTAAATATAGTGCCTAACTGGCTCACCATTATATCCCCAGGACCTGGCTGGCTGTTGTGGGTACTAGTGACCCAAAATAGATGACAGTAGAGAGATGGGTTAGGGTTGAAGTGGAGACTTAAAAGGCACGTGCTTCTTGCTAGTGCCACCGCGGTACCAACAGCTGCATTAAGAAGAGGGCTCTTAAAAGCAGAGGTCCCTAAACTGAGGTCTGTGCAAGCCATTAACAGTTTCAAAAGGGGGTTTTTATCATGAAGGACTAGGCCAGAAGCCCCAGAATTTGAGGGACCAAATGATATTCAGGCCCTGGGAGAAGTACCAATGCCTGGAAAGAGAGAGTCCTGTAGGTGATGTACTTCTTTCTTATAAGCTTACGATTCTGTACAGTCTTTAAAGCCCACTGGGATGAGGCAGGTATTATTTTAACTGAAGGAAATATTCAGAGAAGTTAAAGTGGTTGTCCTACAACTG
>NW_005364555.1:258-1386 GCF_000412655.1 Myotis brandtii | reverse complement strand
CTTGTGTGTTAGAGTGATGGTCAATTTGCATATCACTTCTTTATTAGATAGGATGCTATCTTTACTTCAAAATGCATGTTCTTTCTTCAACAACCACGTTGTTTTTTTAATGAAAATACAAGATGAATAAGATATATATCAAAAATTGTCATATGCATACAATCCTAATATGTAATGGTGACATGAATTTTCTCCTCCTTTTTGTGATTTTTCATTTTTTTTAAATGAAATTTGGGTTAAATTATTTACTGGGTTCATAATGCTGCTATATTTTTGGATGTATTAAAATTGAAAAATTATAGAAAGAATGAGGGAAAAACATATAAGAGTAGCTTTTCTTTTTAAAATTAAAACAAATATATTTTTCTTATTCTTTAAGTAATTCATTTCTGTGCATTGTACAAATAAAATTCAAAAGCATAGAAATGTAAGAATTGAGAAGCAAATCTCCTGTTATTCAACCTGTGATGAGATAATTTTTAGCATAAGATTTTGTTTATATGAGTACAGCAGCCTATGTGCACATATACTATATTTAGAACAGGTTATACTTCATTTCCTGTTTTGTAATCTCTTTACACATAGTGGTATGTCTTAGCATCTTTTCCATATATCTCTCCCATTAAGTATGTAGTATAAATAATAGAACATGCCTTCATCAATAAGCAATCTACTAGTGATGAACATTTCATTGGTTTTCAGTATTTTGCTAGTATACACATGCTACAAGGAACATATTTGAACATAGGTATCTTAACATTCTTGTACATGTATTTCTGAACAGTAAATTCTAAGTGCGATTGTTGATTCAAACACATTTTAATTTTTGATATGCCACTCTGCTGAGTGGGTATAACCATTTACAGTCATCAGATATCATTTGAGAACCCATGATCTACAATCCCTAACCAAGCATTTGTATCTCATACACATTCAGAAAGAAATTTTAATTTTCACTTTATAATATATTTTGCATATAGCCTTTTAATCTCTTTAAGTAGATGTATCTACTTTTCTATACTGTTTATTACCATCTTTTTCATCCCTGGGGTCATTATGCAGTTACTTCTTCTTTTTTTTTTTTTAATATATTTTATTGATTTTTTACAGAGAGGAAGGGAGAGGATA
>NW_005364555.1:0-245 GCF_000412655.1 Myotis brandtii | reverse complement strand
GACCAGCTGCCTCCTGCACACCCCCCACTGGGGATGTGCCCGCAACCAAGGTACATGCCCTTGACCGGAATCGAACCTGGGACCTTTCAGTCCTCAGGCTGATGCTCTATCCACTGAGCCAAACTGGTTAGGGCATTACTTCTTTTTTTTTAAAACAGATGTATCTACTACTGTTTTTTATCATCGTTTTACTAGCTGGCATCATTATGCAGTTTCTCCTCCTCCTCCTCCTCCTCCTCCTCCTC
>NW_005364554.1:101097-106076 GCF_000412655.1 Myotis brandtii | reverse complement strand
CTGATGGGGTGGTCATAATAATCTGGCCAGTTATAATAATCTGGCCACTCGGTGTATATTTCATTGCAACAGTCTCTTTAGCATTTCTTGTAGTGCTGGTTTGGTGGTGATAAATTTCTTTAGTCTTTTTTTTCCTGGGAAGCTCTTTACTTCATAATCTGTTTTGAGTAATAGCCTTGCTGACTATAGTAATCTTGGATTAAGATCCTTCCTTTTCATTACCTTGAGTATTTCATGCCATTCCCTTCTGGCCTGTAGATTTTCTGGTGATAAATCAGTTGACAGCCTTATGTTAGCTCCTTTGTAGGTAACAATTTACTTTTCTCTTCCTGCCTTTAAGATTCTCACTTTGTCTTTAATTTTTGCATTTTAATTATGATGTGTTTGGGCATGGGCCTGTTTGGATTCTTCTTGCTTGGGACTCTCTGTGCCTCCTGACCTTGTGTGGCTTTTTTCTTCATCAGGTTAGGGAAGTTTTATGCCTTTATTTCTTCAAACACATTCTCTAGCTCTTTCTCCCTTTCTTCTCCTTCTGGTACACCTATTATGATAATATTGTTACCTTTCATGTTGCCCCACAGCTCCTTTAAGCTGTCCTGTTTTTTAATTGTTTTTTTTTCCTTTTTGATTCTCTGATTGTGTGATTTTTTTTTCTAGCCTCTCTTCTAATTCACTGATCCAATCCTCAGCTTCCCCTAATCTGCTGTGTATTCCTTCCACTGTGTTCTTTATTAGTGCTATGTCATTCTTCACAGTTACTATATCTTTTCACATGCTGTTGAGCATCTTTGCCATCATTATTCTGAACTCTACTAGTATATCTGATAAATTTCTTACCTCCATTTCCTTTAGCTCTTAGTCTGGAGAATTCTCTTGTTCCTTCATTTGGGAGTTGTTGTTGTTGTTGTTTTTGTCTCCCTATTTCTGCTGCCAGTTTGGGTTTGTGACTATGCATTAGATAGATCTGTGACACCTCCCAATCTCTAGTGCAGGACAGTGTCAAACGCTGTTTCTGGCTAATTAGATCAGGCAAACACTCAAAGCCTCCAGAAACCAGTCTTTGCCTGAAGACTGATTGGATTTTGTCTTGAGTAGCCTAAGATGATAGTCTACAAGTGGTGTGAGCGGTTTTCCAACAGGGTGGGGCGATTGCTTTTGCCTGGAGGCTAATTGTTATTCTAAGTTTCTTACTGGGCCTCAAAAACTCCACAGGGTGGGATAAGGGGTTTTCCTATAGGGTCAGGTAATTGTCTTCCCCTCCAGGCAAATACCACCTGGATAGCAAGGTCTGCCTGAGGAGGATGTCCTTTGCAGCTTGCCAGAATGCCTCAGCACAGGACCTTGGGGGCTCTACCCTCTGAGCTCTAACCCCAGAGGCTCCAATCCTGGCTTCTGCTCACATAGCTGCATTACACTCTGCCCTTCTTCTGCCAGAGCCCGAGGTGAGTGGCTGCGCATGAAATTTTGCATGGTGCCCCTTTAAGAGGATGACTGCATTTCCAGCAGTCTCTTCCTGTCTGACAGCCACCCTGATGCTTTTCACAGCCAGATGTTATGTGGGCACCTTTCTCACTTCTGGTGCTCTCTGCTGCTGGGCCCAACTTGGGGTTTAGACCTCATAGTTCTCAGTCGGAACTCCCCACACCTGAGATATCTCTCTAGAACTTCAGCTGCTTTCTGTGTGAGGCCACCCAGCCCTTTCCCTCCTCCATACTTCCTACCAGCCTGTATGCAGTCTCCAATTTATGTTCTTAGTTATCAGTGTTCTCTCCAGCTAGACTTTAGTTGATTATTCAGGCTGTTTTTTGTTTGTTTGTTATTTTTGTATTTTAGTTGTAGTTTCAGTTTGGTCCTGGGAGTATCCATTTATTCTGTCACCATTTTTTATCTCTACTTTGCCCATTTTTAAACTGGATTTTTTTGTTATTGAGTTTTATGAGATCTTCATAAATTTTGGATATTACCCCCTTATTAGATGTATTGCAAATATGCTCTCCCATTAAGTGGGTTGTCTTTTCATTTTGTTGGTGGTTTCCTTTGCTGTGAAAAAACTATTTTTCCTTTGATATAACCCCATTTGTTTATTTTTCTTTTATTTCCTTGGCCAGAGGAGATATATCAGAAAAAAATATTGTTACTAGAAATAGCCAATATTTTACTGCTTATGTTTCCTTCTAGAATTTTTATGGGTTTGAAACTTGCATTTAACTCTTTAATCCATTTTGTGCTGCTTCTTGTGCATTTTGTAAGAAGGTGGTATGTTTTCATTTATTTGCAGTTATCTGTCCAATATTCCCAAATCCATTTATGAAATAGACTATCTTTACTTCATTGTATACTTTGCCTTCTTTGTCAATATTAATGAATTATGAGGAGGTGGGTTTATTTTGGGGCTCTCTATTCTGGTCCATTGACCAGTTTTTATGTTAGTAGCATGCTGTTTTGATTACTATCACTTTGTAGTATAGTTTGATATCAGGTAGTGTGATTCTTACAACTTTGTTCTTCATTCTCATGATAAATATTGCTATTCAGGTTCTTTGTTGGTTCCATGTAAATTTTTGAAATATTTTTTCTTGTTCTGTGAGATACTACATTGGTATCTTGATAGGAATTGCATTGAATATATAGATTCCCTTGGATAGTATGGACATTTCAATTATGTTAATTCTTCCTATTTATGAATACAGTATATGCTTCTACTTATGTGTATCTCCTTCAATTTCTTTCTTCAATGTCTTATAATTTTCTGCAGACATGTCTTTTACATCCTTGGTTAAACTTACTCCTAGGTATTTTATTCTTTTTGAATCAATGTGAATGGAATTATTTTCTCAGTTTCCCTTTTTGCTAGTTTATTATTGGTGTATAGAAATGCAACTGATTTCTGGATATTTATTTTGTATCTTACTACTTTACTGAATTCATTTATCTGTTCTAATACATTTTTGGTGGAATCTTTAGGGCTCACTATATACTGTATCATGTCATATGAAAATAATGACAATTTCAATTTATTTGTTGTTTCTTCTTTTATCTGATTGTTGTGGCTAGGATTTCGGCACTATGTTGAGTGAGACTGGTGAAAGCAGACATCCCTGTTTTGTTAGAAATATTAAGGGAACTGCTTTCAGTTTTTTTCCCATTGAGTATAATGATTGGTGTTTGTCCTATATGGCCTTTATTATGTTGAGGTATGTTATCTCTATCCCCACTTTGCTGAGAGATTTTATTGTAACTGGATGTTGGATTTTGTCAAATGTTTTTATTTGCATATATTGATATGGTCATGTGGTTTTTATCTTTCATTTTGTTCATTTGGTTTATGACAATTTTTGCTTTGCAGATATTGCATTCCCAGACTAAATCCCACTTAGTTATGGTGTATAGTCTTTGAAATATATTACTGAATTTGGTTTGCTAATATTTTTGAGAATTTTTGCATCTATGTTTATCAGTGGTATTGGCCTATAATTTTCTTTCTTTGTAGTGTCTTTATATGGTTTTGGAATTAGTATAACGCTTGCCTCATTAAATAAGCTTGAAAGCCTTCTCTCCTCTTGTATTTTTTGGGAAAGTTTGAGGATTGGTTTTAGTTCTTATCTGAATGGTTGGTGAAATTCACCTGTGCAGCTGTCTGTTCCAGGACTGTTAAATGTTATTGGTTTATTTTGTTATTACTATTTCAATTTTACTAGATGTAATTCTTTTCTATTTGGATCCTCTGATTCTCCCTGATTTAGTTTTGAGAGCTTATACAATCTCTAGGAATTTGTCCATTTCGTGCAGATTGTCCAATTTGTTGGTATATAGTTGTTCATAGTATTTTCTTACAATCCTTTGAATTTCTATAATGACAATTGTTACTCCTCTCTTTCATTGACTATTTTCTTTATTTGGGTCATCTCTCTTTTTTTCTTGATGAGTCTGATTAAAGGTTCATCAACCTTTTTAATCTTTTCAAAGAAACCAATATTGTATTCATTGATCTTTTATGTTTATTTTAGACTCTATTTCATTTGTTTCTGCTCTGATCTTTATTACTTCTTTCCTTCTACTCACTTTGGGTTTGTTTGTTGTTATTTTTTAAGTTCCTGTAAGTATATAGTTAGATCGTTTAGTTGAGTTTTTCCTTGTTTCCTCAGATAGTTCTGTAATGCTATGAACTTACCTTTTAGTACTCCTTTAGCTGTGTGTCCCATAAACTTTGGGTTGTTATTACTTATTTTTATTTGTTGCGAGGTACCTTTGATTTCTTACTTGATCTCATTGTTAACTCATTCATTATTTAATAACATATTATTTAACCTCCATGTATTTGTGTGTTTTTCAGTTTTCTTCTTGTAATTGATTTCTAGTTTCATAGCATTATAGTCAGAGAACATGCTTGAAATGATTTTTCTTAAATTCATTGAGACTTCTTTTATGTTCTAACATATGTTCTATCCTAGGAAATGTGCCATGTGCACTTGAACAGAATGTATATTAAGTGACTTTGTGGTAAAATGTTCTGAAGATATCAATTAAATCCATCTGATCTAGTGTGTCATTGAAGACCAAAGTTTTCTTGTTGATTTCTCTCTGGAAAATCTATCCATTGATGTCAATAGGGTGTTAATACATTGCAGACAGATTATGAGAATTCTCGCTTCATATTACACAGTGTTTTACAAAGTATCATACTTTAAAAAGATAGTAGCTTGTAAGGACATGTAATAAATAACTTCAAATGCAATAGGTATTTAATTTTAAAGTGTGCCTTTAACATTTATGTAAAACTTTGTTTTTTTTTTCAGTTGATCAGCAGCCTAGCCAGGTTCTCTAGCCAGGATCTCCAGCCAGGTTCTGTGTTTTATTGTCTTGTTAAATCTGTATTTATACCAGTTGATTTTAATCCTATCAATTTCTATTCCAAAGGTTAGGGTGTTTCTTATCTCCATTCCAGGGAGTAAAGATTATGTAGCTTAAGCGTGATTGTT